>NC_141904.1:24396060-24699090 GCF_057802395.1 Ceratotherium simum simum
ATCAGAGTATCAGTCACAGCTCTGTGAAAGGAACACTTTGCCTCTTCTTAAGAATATTTAATGTGCTATGCGGAGTGAGGAAAAAGAGAAAATAGAGGAGCTAATACTTCAGGGGGAAACTCCATGATCTCACATTGTTCATTTTATGAAAAAGCTCTTGTTTTCTATTGAGAGGAGTAGATAGGACTGATTTCTTCAATCCTGGTACCCCAAGGTTTAAGCTTTGTTGACACCAATCTACGCAAATATCTCAATTCTGCTTCATCCCCGAGAGCACAGAGAGGAGAAAGTAATGTAGAAACGATCCAGGCTGCTGTTTCTGCCCCTCAGCTTGGCCGTAAAATTGCTCATGTGATTTTTAGTCCCTTCACCTCGGTGGGGCTCAGTGTTCTCATTTCTAGAAGTCTTTGTGTGAAATACATCTGAGGATTCATATAACTTTGAAAATCAGTAACTTAATGCACATGCCCATAGCTTGGAAGAGTGGGTTCATCAGAATAATAATAAAATAATTATTTGAGGGGGATGGGTGGGTATGACTGGATAGAAACACTTTAAAACAGGGATTTTGGAATCCTTCTTGTAAAAATAAAAACATGGGTACAATTTGTGGTAATCTTATCTGCAAGGCAGACTCTGAAATGGGAAGTTAACATAAGAGAGCCCTAAAGAAATCTGACCACATTTCCAGGTGAGTTTTGTGGAATAAAGCTCATTGTTTTATCTTCATGCTATTTAAGTCTTTGAGGTGATAGAGGCATTGGCCTCTTAAGTTTCCAGAAGAACCAAGGGGGAATCATATAAAAATCAAAGCCCTTAATTTCTAACCCTTAAGGTGGCTCTTACAGACAAATATAGGTTGACTTTTACTTATCTTTTCAGCCTGGCAATTTTTTTCATGAGCGAGAAAGATCTTGACCAACAAGGGTCTAAATAGATTTTCCACTTCCACCCAGATTACACTTCCAGAATGGATTTTGCCCTCCATGAGCAACAAGTGATCTCTCTAAATCCAGTCCAGTGTATGGCTCCCGATTCTGCCTCCATTTCTCAGTGATTATGAGTTTTGTGCCATATCTTCTCCCCGCTTATTCCTGCAATATTTGTATTTCATGTTCTTATTCTCTTAATGCCTAAGCAATTTGCAACGCTCATATATAGGCAATTCCCAGATCTCGTTCCTAAAGACTGTGCTTCCCTTTCAGCTTTTCAGAGGCACGTGTGCAGGGGAAGGAAGCGAGCCCTCCCTGTCAAACCAAGCTGTGATAAGGATTTCCCCAGGCGCACCCATCACATGGTCCCTGTGTTGCTTTGGGCCTGGTTGGCATCATTTGGGGAGCATTTGTATTGCTTTTTCATCTCAGAAAAAATACTCTAGTCACAAACCAGTCATCTGCCTGTTAAGCTGTATTTAGAACAAATCACTCTGAAGCAAAACATGAGGACAACAACAAAAGAGCTATACTTATTTTTTTCCCGACTTTTAACAAAATGTTGGATATTGTGGAGATTTCCAAACAATTAATGTGAAATTGGGGACTGTTGTTCACATGATTTATTTACCATGTAGAGAGAACTCAGCTGGAGTGCTGCCGTCAATGACGCGCCCAATGAAATTTTAGCGGAGAGTCGGAAAATCAGTGAACTCCCCGCAGAGGCAGTACATTTTCAAAGGATAAAAGTTAACAGGAATCATACTGCTTAAAACCCACAAGGTACAAGAAAGTCTACTCCGCACCACCAAAGGGAACATAGTGCTTTGAACACTTGATTTCATATTCACAATTGGTCGGTTATTTAAAACAGGGATCTCTTGCAGGTTGAGACGTATCTTCATGTTTTTCATAGCCTTTCATGTCATAGTTCAGGGGCATATACTTGTGCACACGTGTGCACATACAAAGCAAGGGAAAGAGAATGTTTAAGAGCAAGCACATTTTATAAAAGTAAGACCCCAGACCTGGAAAATCCCAAACTCTCATAATCTTTACAAATCCAAAATGGAATAGTCAAAAAAGAATCCAACCTGTGTCTCTGGAGCAGTTTTTCAGACTCTCAGTGAGGGCCACACGAAGTTGGCCAGGTTTCTGTTCCACAGGGTAGTGCAAAAGGGGCCAGGAATAAAAAAGAGCAATGATACCACACAAAATAGTAAAAATGAAATAGAGAAGGTGTGAAGTTAGATGCTTGATTTATGTGTGGCAAACTAGTGCCAAGAATATTGTTATGGGCCTGGCTCCTAGAGGCAAGATTTGTTAACAAAAACTGTCTCTAAATATTTATGCTCAGCTAAATAATTGCTAAATAATTCCAGTTCTCAGCTGGAAATCTAGGATCAGGACTAGCCTAAATTAGTAGATCTGTGAGATGGTATATTGGTATTTTCTCCAACAGTACTCTTGCTCAATGATACTTTTAACTTTCAGCATATAATTAATATCCTTTTATAAAAGGCTTTTCATGGCCCCACATAGGAAGGCTTCCTTTGGAAATATTTCCCTAAAATAAACAAACCACTTAAAGCAGTCCATTCAACAGCATTTGTTTTAGGATTATTAAAGACATCAGAGTTCTGGCTTTCACACTGTGCTAGCATGGATTCTTTCATTTGCTGATCCTTGCCTGTGGAGTGGTGCGTTGAAAGTGGGGGTGGTGGCAGCTCATTTCTTCATCATCTTGTACATTATCTTCCTGAGAATCACCCCATGTTTCTAACATTCTTTTGATGGCCTGACTGGTGCTTAGTGAACCCAAAATTAAAATCAGGACTCCAATCTGCAGGGACTCTAGAGGAAAATATTTCTTATGAACCAAGAGACGAAGAGGAAGCTTCATCCTTTTAACTCAACTGCCAGAGAAACACCAAAAAAGTCTCACATCCTTCTCATATCAGAACAGGGGATGCAGGTTTTTGATTAAAAATTGAAATATTCTACATTTGAAAGGAATTAGCTGAAATGGAAGCCTATACTTGTACTTCTCACTTTTTTTTCTTTTTGACACCATAAACGTGTTTGAAAATAACATAAAGGAGATCCAGAGTCTAAAGTGGACTCTGCCATAAACCGGTTCTGTGATAAGTTACTTCTCCTCTTCTCTCTGTGAGCTTAAGTTTCCTCATCTGTGAATGGGAGATTGGAGGTGATATCCGGTGAGCCTTTCCAGTTAGTTCTACCCTTCAGTAATTCTTCTCTGACTCTTAAAAATCATGCCGCAGAAACAAAGGGAATAACAGAGAGGAAGAAACTGATGAAACCATTCCAGTTGGAGATTGGGAGGGGTTGATGTAAATGTTTTATTTTTATGGTGTATATTTGACGTTGGCCTTTGATTTAACTATTCCCCCTTGAGAGGCCACATCACAAAATTTTGGTAAAGAGCAAGGGCCTCAGAGCATCCCAGCTGACTTCATAACCCATCTCACCCGCTTGCTGTCTGGACAATTTACTCAACCTCTCTGTGCCTCAGTTTCCTCAACTGTATAAATAGAGATAATAAATAATGAGATCTACCTAAAAACGTCATTTGAGGATTAGACAAAGTAGCATAATGGAGCACGGTGCTTGGGACAGGGTAAAAACTCAATTAGTGTTATCTGCTGTTATTGTTCATTCTGAGCTACAGGAAAACAATGTATTGACATTACCAAAAGACATTTTGACTAAAGGATAAAGAAAGAAATTATTTAGCTAGAGCAAATAAATGTGTATGGTTTCCTGTGTTTTGTTTTTTTTTAAGAGACTAAGAAATGAAGAGGTTTTTCTCTCCCTACCAGACAAGAGATACAGAGATGGAGCTTTGCAATCTAAAACAGATCTATTTTGTCCACTAATGCAGAAATAACATCATGTGCATTTTGAAAGCTCTGGATCTGTTTAAATCAATTAAAGTAAAGTTAATGTATTTTAATATCTGAGCTCTTTCCTTATCAAGATAACTCTGCAATGTTTTCTTCTCAGAGACCAAGGTGATGAAAAATAGACTCATTTACTCTATTACATCTTATAAGTGTGGCTTTGAGAATTTTTTTTGTTGTTTTAGTCATGAAGCCACAAGAAGACTTTATGTGGCTCTAAAACTGCTGTCAGTTTTCATCCCACAATACTCAAGTGCATTTGTCTCCTTCAGGCTGCTATCATTTCCAATGTGGAGATAAATGTGCACTTGATAAAACTATTTTAATGATGCTAATATTAATACTTTGGTAGAATACTTTATCTGCTAGTAATAGCTTTAAAGAGTTTGTTGAGATTTTGTCATCTCGTACATTTTAATAGAATATTAGGTTTGTATTTAGCAAGAAAAATACAGTAGATCCACCTCTCACTTCCTTCACAGTCACATAATGATTACCAGTGGAATATTTGCTGTTTTGTACCCTTTGTAGGCCAATCAATATTTGGTGAATGGAGAAGTCTGAAGCATAGAATTGTAGTGTAAACAAATGAGAAACATTAAAAGTATGCTAAATATTATAGCCAGTTGATTATGTAAATTTAAACACTGTAGGGGAAAGGAATTGCTTATTAAATTAGTCTGTTTTTAGTTCACTCTGGCACTGTTTATTATACACCATGGCCAGATATTTCATAAATAGACTCCTTTTACAACCTGGAGGTTTTGGGAATGCCAGCTGATGAATGAAGTGGTGTATGGGCTTGGAGGCCGTGATGGAGATAACTGTGTTATGACCATTTCCATTGTACAGTTCAGGCTTTCTGTGGGGTGCAGACAATGGAGAGAGAGAGAGAGAGAGAGAGAGAGAGAGACTGATAAGAGGCTCTGATGGACAGCTCCTTCCAATATGAGCACCTGTTACATCAATCTGGGAATTGGTTGATTTTTAGCTACATCCTGTTAGTGGTCTTCATAGAAGCAACAGCCTAAGGTTTTATGCTAAGAATTAAGTGAATACATTCCACACACAGTAGATTTCATAAGCCAGCTGTAGGAATATCTACAAGTTTGTGACTCAAGAGTTTGGGAATAAGAAATCTAAAAGAATCTCAATTAAAGTGACAGAGTAACCCGGGAAACATCTTAGAAGGATGGACCAGAAAATTAAATGCAATCTAGGAAGGAGAGACCTGATCTGGCGTACTGTATCCTGTTTGAGAACTGATAATAGAAAAAGAATAACCAAAGAACAATAAATTAGTATTTCTGTTTCTTGAAAGTCAAAAAGGGTGACCCCCATTAGGCTATTGGGAAATTCCATTTTCCAGACAGATAAATCCTAATTTTGAAGACTTCTCAGTCTTCCAAGTCTGACACTATCCAACCTGCATGTTCCATTTCTCAATTTCCTGGGAACTCTGATTTGCGTTTGGCATTCACTCCTCTGCTTCTTCTCTTTGTGGAGGTCATACCATCAAACAACCTGTCCATTTAGCTGTCTCTAAGAACAGAAATTTATCTGTTCTTCCAAAGTTGTAGCTCCATGTAGCCCTTGAGATACTTTGCTCCTGTTTATATGGGCACTCTAACCCTTGCATCTTCTCTCCCTTGGCATAATTCCTTCCCATCTGCCTACAGCATCTCTCCATTTCCTTCATACGAAAAGAGGGCTTTCTCTTGTTCCAACTCTGCTCTTGTGTTACATGTATCTATTTTTCCCTACTGAACCACTGAAACTCTTGAAAAAATACTCCACAGCATCTGCCTTTGTTTTCTCACTGCTCACTTCCATCCAAAGCCCATACATCCCGATTTTGGTGCCTACCGTTTCACTGAAACAACGTTGAAGGTCGCCAGTGATGTTTTCGTGAGCAAATCCGGTGCCTTCTCTCTGCTTGAGTCTCAGTCATCTTTCTATATTATGTGAGTCTACGTCCCACTTCCCAGTCTGGAAATTCTTTCCTTCCTTGACATTCATGTTATTGTGCCCCTCTTGTTCTTCAATCTCTGATTGCTGCTTTTATGTTTCCTTTGCTTGTCTTTTCAAAAGTACTTCATATGTATATATGCTTTGTATATATTATCCAGAACGTTAATGGACTAAGTATGTGGTGATCGCCATTTTACAGATGAAGAGGCAGAGCCTGAGAGAATTTAAATAACTTGCTCAAATTCACATACCTCATAACTGATGCAGTCGGGATTTGATACCAGCTCTAACTCCAAAGCCCTGTCCAGCACAGTCTTCAGCTAATAACTTCAGAGGACTCTGAAAAGTTTTCTTCTCAGAGCCCAAGGTGATGAAAAATAGACTCATTTATTGCATCTTATAACTGGTTTCGAGAGTTTTTCTAATTTGTGAAGTTGTGAAGCCACAAGCAATATTACCTGAACTCTTTCACCTTCCAAGCCAGCCGCTTAATATACAAATCTATCTGCATCTGGACCCACATTTTCTGCTTTTCCTTCAAGTACAATAGAAGAACAACTCCTTCCATTTACACTCTGTATTCCTCTTATGTTGCTTTCTTAAGGTCTTCCCTTCTCTTTCCTAGTTCCATCATTTTTTCCTTCATTGTTGCATCAGCTTCATAAGCATGTAAGCCCACTCCACTCTTTCCCATTCTTAAAGAGGTCCTCTTTTGTAACCATGTCCCATTGCAGCTTCTGCCCCATATCTGAAAAGATTCTGCACTCAGCTTTCTCCATTTCTTCACTTCTCATTTATGTTTCAACCTATTCTCTTACATCCCCAACACTCAACTGAAACTACTCTTGACAAGGTCTCCAAAGACCTCTTGTGGATAGCTTCGGTGAAACCTCCCTGTCCTCATCCTGCTCTGCTGCCCAGCAGTTTTCCTCTTCCTTAATTTGCTTCCATGCTGTCACGCTTTCCTGGTTTTCCTCCCACCTCCTGGCTGTTCCTTCTCTTTCCTCTGCTGGCTCCTCTCTCTCTTCCCCACTAGTAAATGTTGGAATGTCGCAGGGCTTGGTCTTCTGTCCTCTTTTATTTCCTCTCCACCTCCATTCATCATGGATGATTTCGTCCAATCTTGTCAATTTAAATGCCACCTATTTGATGATAATTTCAAGTTCTTACATCTGACCTTAATTTTTCTGCAGGCTTCAGATTTATCTATCCAACTATCTATTGTTCAACACTCTGATTCAGACATTGGCTGGCATTTTAATCTTAACATAGCCAAATGAGACATCAAGTTCACTTACCTCAAACTTGCCCTTCAGTAATCTTCCCAGTCTCAGTGGACACTAGCATCATCCCCCTCAGCTGCTCAATGCAGAAATTCAAGAGTCATCTTTGATTCTTCCTTTTTCCTCACTCCCATCATCTAACCCATTAGCATTCCAGTCATTTCTCCTCCAAATTACATTTCAGTTCCACCTTAGTTTCCAATTGCACTGCCACAATTCTACTTCCATTTACCTTAATATCTTACCTTTGAACAGGCATCTCACCTTCCATTCTTGCACTCAACCAATCTGTGAGTCACACAGAAGCCTGACCTGAAATCCTTTTAGTGATATCCCATGGAACTTAGATAAAGAGTAGAGTTTACTCTTTATCATGGCTTCCTCGTCTACTCCCTCTTGTGCCCCTTACTCCCTTTCATAATCTTCCAGCCACATTCACCTCTTTTCTTTTCCTCATACACATCTAGTTCTTTCATGCCTCAGAGTCTTTGCACATGCAGATCCTTTTGCTTTGACAGCTTTTCATAGAGTTGAATTCTTTAAGTTTTAGTTAAAATGCACTCTCATCAGAGATGTCTATCCTGATCACCTTATAAAAAGTGGCCATCCCGGTCTCCAAATGGTCTATCACATCCTCCTGTTTGTTTCCTCAAGAGTTTTTATCACAGTCTAAACATGTCTTCTTTATTTAATTATTTATTGTTTGTTCTCTGTCTCAACCCTCTAGAATGGCACTGTCTGAGGGAACTTTCTGCAACGTTGAAAATGTTCTTCTGTGCTGTCCCATATAGTAACTACTAGCCACATGTGGTTATTGGTCACCTGAAATTTGCCTAGTGGGACTGAGGAGCTGAATTTTTAATCTTAATTAATGTAAATGTATATAGCGACATGTGGCTAGTGCTATTGTAGTGAACAGAACAGCTCTCAGATGTATGCTCTATGAAGGCAGGAATCTTTGTTTAATTTGTTCATTGCTGTATCCCCACTGCTTACAAAAGTGCCTGAAACACAGATGATGCTCAGTAATTTCTGGTTGGGATGAAATTCTGGGAGAAAAAAAGATTGTTCCTAATTGTGGCATGCTTTGTAAGTAATACAACCCTCCTTCCAGAAATGTGTTCGGACTATATATGGCTTTCCTGAGATTTTTAATTAGGATTCTAAGAGAGAAACCCAATATCGTAAATTAAATTTTTGACCATGTTGAAAACCTGCTTGATTCTTTTGCTGAGTTTTGTTAACCAGTAATATAATTATGCTATCTGTGGAGTTATCATATGTAATTAATGAATTAATCAATTTACTTAATTCACAGGCAGAAAGATATTCTGTTTTCTAGTGTTGTCTACTAATTATGCAGTAAATCAAGGCTTTGAGGAG
The DNA here is from genome assembly GCF_057802395.1 of Ceratotherium simum simum. NCBI lineage: Eukaryota > Metazoa > Chordata > Mammalia > Perissodactyla > Rhinocerotidae > Ceratotherium > Ceratotherium simum. The sequence continues at coordinate 24,404,554 of NC_141904.1, forward strand.
TTTCAACAACCATTCATTTTTTATGAATTAATCTTTCTTTGGCTTTCTTCTCTAGGGGTGAACAAATAATGCAAACATAGACCCAAGGATACATGAAGTCTGAATGCTAAGAGCATGCAGAAGATGTAGCTGAATATAAAAAATATATGGAATTAATCTTCAAGTGGTGTACTAATGTCACTGGGCACAGACAGGGTCAATCTGTGCCAAGAGCAGGCAAGACCCTGTGGTGCAAGGACAGATAAGTATTGAGGCCTTGCTTTCTTGGAAAAAGATGCTAAATTAAACATCAGTAAAAAGATGAATAAGAATTTACAAGCAATAAATATAATTAAAAAAACAATGCATGGCTAAAGTACAACTTTGCCAATTTTGATATGAATACCTATCTAAGAATAACTACCACTATTACTGCTATGACCAGTATTACTCCTGCTGCTATGCTATCTTTTTTTGAGAGTCTACTATGTGCCAGGAATTATACTAAATACTTCACATACATCATTCTATTTAATAATCAGATCAATTCTATGTGATGGATATTAATTTCTCCATTTTACAGATGATATAACAGGGTCGGTTTAGACTCATAGTTTGTGAGTGGTGAAGCTGCAATGTGGTCCCCCAAAAATCTGACTCCAAAGTTTGAGCTCTTAAAAAGAAAAAAAGAAAAAAGTTCAAAAATCTGCTATTCTCTACAGCATTCAAATATAGACACATGAGAGTTTCTAGATATGTGGAATATGATGCACTTTTGAATATGACATTTTTATAAAGTTATTTATCTTTTTCTGATCCAATTGTCAGTTAATATTCATGGTCTAGAGCAAAGTGAAAGCAGGTCATGTAAATTAATAAAGCAAGTGAGGTGTGAGGCAATATGGAGTGATAGGACCTGTGGCAAAATAAAAAACATATGCCTATCCAAAGATGTTAAAATTCATTTTAAGATGCAGTTGAATTGTATTTCCCCCCAAAAAAGATATTTTGAAGTCCTCTTAGTACTTCAGAATGTGACTTTACTTGGAAATAAGGTCACTGCAGATATAATTAGTTAAGATGAGGTCATGAGGGGAAGAGTATGATGGGCTCCTAATCAAATATGACCAGTGTACTTAGAAGAAGAGACACAGATAGGGACACAGGGAGAATGCTATATGAGGACGGAGGATGAGAGTGATGCATCCACAAGCCAAGAAACACCAAATATTGCTAGCAAACCACCAGAAGCTGGAAAGAGGCAAGGAAAGATTCCTTACAAGTTTCAGAGGGACTACGGTCCAGCTGACCCTTTAATTTTGAACTTCTAGTCTCCGTAACTATGAGAAAATAAATTTCTGTTGTTTCATGCCACCTAACCTGTGCTGGTTACAGCAGCTCTAGGAAACCAATACAGATGCACTGAAGGGACCATCTATTGCCCAGATGAACATACCAAATATAGTTGATTGGACCCAACTCAAACCCTGACACGATGATCTACAGGACAAATACAGCCATTGATCATGAATAAATAAAAGCAAACTAAGGCATATCTCTGAATTTCTCTGATTTATTTAACAACTTTTAGAATATTTTGTGTGTGCTATATACTGTACTAAATGCTTTGTAAATATTAACTCATTCATTCTCATAATAATCCTATTCGTTAGGAGTTGTTACTACCATCTCCACTTTATACAGTGGGAAATTTAGACACATAGAACTTAAATGACACTCACAGCCACACAGCTAGTAAGTGGCAGAGTTGAAATCAAACCCAGGTAGTCTGGTGCTGGAGTCCCTGCTCTTGACCACTGTGCATGCCAAGATGCCTCAACAAGGACATCATTCATCATCAATGCTCTAACTCCACCCTTAGTTTTAGTGACTGTTACACTTCCCCTACCTCCATCAAGTCTGTTCCAAAGGCTCTGATTGCCATATTTCTTCAGGGATGCTCGATGCCTTTTGATTTGCTTCTTTGATATGGAGAGGGAGCAGCAACTTGTCCCCTTCTGTAATAGCCCTGACTTACTCAAAGATCTAAAGAAGAAATTCTGATGGTTACTAGCAACATCTATTCCTCCTGTATATTAAAAATCTGGGGAATTAACTCTTGGATATATTCAAGATCCCACTGAGTCTATCATGAGGCAGAGTTATGTTAAACTTCTACTAAATTTTTCCTTTTCCCAGTACACAGTTACCTTGATACATGTGTGCAGTCCTCTTTCTGGAAGGGCTACACAGAAAGTCCGCAGTAAGCACCAAGTGTGTAACAGCAGACTTTCTCTTCCAGGGCCTTCACCTTTCTCTCATCCTTGGACCCTGGGTCTATAACTGACTCAAGTCTGGGATCTGGTGAGAGACTATGGGTCTCTAGGGTGTTGGCTCAAGTTGGACTTCTAGTCACCAGACCTGGAGTGTTTTTGATTGTTTATTAAATAAATCAAGAAAGACTTAGGGTGGTTGTTTATTAATTTTAATCCATGTGGGTCAGAGTAGCCTCAAAAATTTGGGTGCCCTGCCAGCCTTGATGCCTACATCCAATTGGCATCTGGTCTCTCTGCCACTATGAGATTATGCCCACTAAAGTTAGAGGAAGTTTCTATTGTAGTCCTTTCCATGGGTGTTGCCATCCTAGAGAGAAGAACCAAGAGAGTTCTTTCTATGATTTTGTGCTCAAGGCCTTCCTGAATGAAAGAATCTTCTGGGCACTCTGGAAGGGCACAGGTGGGGAGTGAGTGGGCAAAAAGTACCTGATGGAAACAAATCAGCATTTCAGCCTCTCTGTCTTTAAATTCATTCCCCTACATTTGTGGTTCTTAAACTTGAACATGCATCAGAATCTCCTGATGACTTGATAAGGAGGGCTTGTTAAAATACAGTGTGTTTTGTCCCACTCCTAGAGTTTCTGATTCAGCAGGTCTGGGGTGAAGCCTGAGAGTCTGCATTTCTAACAAGTTCTCAATGGTGCTGATGCTGCTGGTCTGGGGACCACACTTTGAGAACCATTGTTCTACATTGTGTCATAGGATTTCTGGCTTTTCAATATAATTTACTGAGGAAAGCATTAGATCAATGTTTGCATTAACCAACCTAGAGAGCTTTTAGAACCACAGCCCGCTGTCTGAGCTAACACATTGAGGGAAAACATTCTGAAGGCATATTCATATCAAAGAATTCAGACAATGCATGCTTTTTGATCAAGTATCTTCAAAATCCATTCCCATAGATTAGCCACAGATTATTATGATATACGTTAGCAAGTTGTGCAAATCTTTTCTTTGCTCTGACTCCATATTTTTCACCCTGGTCCATGCTGAGATCAGATTCTGAATCCTGGCCAGTAAAAATTGCAGGGGTGGGGGTTGGGGCAGAGAGGAGGTAGCTATTATTAGTCTCCTCTCTGCTTCTTCAGGCAATGGAGGAAGTAAGGGAATATTTCATGGGAGTTTTTCAGAGGGTGTTGATGGGTTCAGTGTATTGCAAATACTCTGAATTCTCTCCAGATATCACCATTCTATTGTCAGGAGTCAGGCCACTACCTAACCTTCACATAAAAGGCTTTATGTGGCTGTGAATTCAACTGTCACTATAATTCAGCAACCTTGTGACTCTTACTCTGGCCTTTGTATTTTGGTGTCTTAGCCCTTATCTACATGAGGCAAGAGATTCTTTCAGGGCAGGGCAGTCTCTGAATTTCATCTGGGGCCTTGAGGCAAGAATCTCTGTATTTCAATTTGCCACCCTCTCACCTTAAAGATAGCCAACGCTAATTTCACTCCAGTCCCAGAATCCCTCATGCCTTTTCAAGTTGTTCTGTGGAATTGATGTACCCTGGATTTTTGTTTCCAATGGGCATATGAAAGCCAAGTATTCAGAGACAATGACTTAGTTATTTTGCTATTGCATCTCAGTGTCTTGTGCCTAATATTTTCTGGAATATTTCCAAATCTTACACATTTTCCTGATGGTGTTAACTGTCCCCTACTTCATGTACCAATTTTTGTATCAGAGTTCTTTGATTGCAAACAAAAGTTCCTAAGTAAAAAGAATGCATAGTCTTACTAAATGGGCATCAGATAGCCCTTAGAACTGGAGGAAAAGCTCACACTCAAGCTTTGGAAAATACTAGAGGCAGAACAGCTCTGGATAAGTAGGTAGCAAAAATTAACTAGTAGTCTCTTTAGGGGTACATGGTCAAAATGAATGACCTGCAACTATTTTTGGTCTTTGAGTAATTGTGCTCAGCAGACTTATGTCTCTTTAACCATGTGCCCACCCATTTATTTGCCAGGAGACCTTGATTAACAGTCTCACCAATATTGTATTCAATTAAGGAGGAGGCATTTCCGAAAGCAAAATTAGGATATTATTCCCAGAAGAAAGAGGAAAAGATGCTGGACAAGTGAAAGCATGCGGTGTCCACTCCAATCACTGGTTACATTAAATACCTCCTTGCTATATGTGAACAGGCTTTGTAAGTTGTAACAACTTTACATATATTTGAGATCTTTATTTTACTAAAATTTTTGGCTTTGGGAGAGCCTGGTCCCCGGACTGTCTTTGTTCTTATTTTGGCTACTGTGAGCACAAAATTTTATATACCTTCTTAATAAATCACAACATTTTTTAAGGATAGCAAAATGAAGAAGGGCACAAGAGCGTAATAGTGTAAATCTCCCTTTAAACTTAAACCATATGAATTTACAGAGCAGTTGAAAATAAGTCTCAAAGGCATTAATAGCCCTGACTAAATAGAAACAGACATCAAGCTGAGCACACAAACAGCCAGAAAACCAATGGGATGATAGAGATAGAGATGTACAATAAATACAATCAAAAAGACTCAATCAAATGCAGAATGCAGCACATCAAAGGTAAAACCTTTACCTATTATTAATTATGACAGTAATTTCTATCGCATAACATTTCACGTAGCAACTGTAACCAAGAACATCTGCATTTTAAGCTGGAGGTGCCTCATATGCTAAAGGGAAGCAGATATAAGCACACCTTCTGGGAGCTAAGGAAAATGGTTGTGCAATATCCAAGTTTTCACGCAAACCACCTCTTGGCTTATTTGATGGTGGAAAAATAACATCTTCTGTTTTACACAATGGTATGCAATTCTAAATAGAGTTTGGACAAGAAGGGGAGGTAATGTAAGGGTCTTAAGTTTCTTTAGTTACATAGTCTATGTTTTATATTTCAGCAAATGCCATTAAAAAATAATACCCTCTTTTCATAAGTGCCATTTAGCCCAAGTATAAACAATCATAAACATCTTTCATCTAGAAATAAGCAGACAAAAGCAGTCACGAAAGGCCAAGAATTCTTTGATAAGCAGGATTTGATTTACAATCAGGACTCTCATGATTTCTCTCATGTCTGTTCAATCAAATTTCTGCTTCCCAGGAGTCCCTTGTGTCTACTCACATGAATCGACAGAATCCTTGCACCTGCTTTCCAAGTCCTTAACGCCACATCTAGGCTTGTGGTCTCCATATTCACTGGCTAAGGCCTAGTTCTTGATCTTTTTAAAGTAAATTTGGGTTAGTCATATGAGATCTCTTAGTGGTTGAGCTAATTTTTCCTGACAAACCATTAGTTGCTGCTTAGTTTGCGTATCTGGGTCATACTCAACTTCATATAACAACTATTAATAAAACCCACCCTTTTTTAAGGGGGTATTAGGGGCCGAACACTTACTAAATATTTTCTGTGCTCCTTACTCCAGTTATCGCTGGTAGTACTGGCGGTGGACCTCTGTCGTTTTGATAATTCCCTATATAACTTCCGCTTTCCCAAGGTGTATGCAAACATTTGCTTCCCCCAGGATCCTTTGTAGCTAGGGTGGAGCCGTGTCATAAATTCAACCTAACTGATCCACCCCTGCAAAACTTCACTCAGAACTGAGTGACCTGAGGTAAGAGGCTCTGCGTGGGTGGGGAAGGGCATTCACTTTTCTGGCATGGCAGAAGCAGAAATGAGTGGCAATGGTGAATTCGGAAGAGTTCCTGTCAAGTGGGGCTCAGGAGGCAGCTGTAGTGGTAGCTTCCTCATTCATCCAATTCTTCCTCATGGCTTAGGCCGTTGTTTATTTTTCCGGAAATTTTAGAATTGAGCCTGTTACTTCATTGCTCCTACTGATTCTATGAGCTGCCTAATATCCTTTAAAAACTTCAATTTCAGCTTAAAATAGCCAAAGTAGGTTCTGTTATATGCAACTATGAAACCTGAGCAATACAGCACTATTAGTATTATCCTCCTCTTAAGCATGAAATAAATTAAGGGACATGGAAGTTAAGTGATTTGTCTAATACCACATTTAAAGAGTAAATAAGTGTTGGAACTGGAATTGAAATCAATGGCTTTTTAGTACTTCATACCTTTAACTTCTCTCCCCAGAATAGGTAGCATTTTGAATTGTTAACAATCGCATATTCCTCAGGACATGTTTGTGCCTGATCCTTTTTGATGACAAGTTTTTAGACCGTAAGAACATGGTGTGACGTGAGAGAAGAAACGCAGTGACAAAAAGGAAAGTGAATTCATAGTCTGGGGAGGACTAGAAGAAGGAGAATGAATGTGCAAAGCGAAGTGTCACAGGCTAAACTCTTTTTCAAAGAAACTTCCACTTAAGGCATATTCATTCTGGTCATGTCTTTTGCAAAGCATAGTCTGAAAATCGGAGAATACCATAGTAGGTGACATCAAAACTCCTCAAGCTACTGTATCTTCAAGAGAGAGATGCAGGTCTATGTCTTATGGTATTTGATTCAGATAAACTTTTCAAATTATATGTTGTCTAATTTGTTTCCAATTTTCTAATGATATTGTCCCCCGCCATCCCCCCATTGTAGCTTGTATCCACTATTGGAACACACAGCCCTATTTTTGGTATCATGAAGGGCTCTTCCAGCTTGTCATTAGTGAAGACTTTCAAATTCCTTCTTGCTTATCTTCCCCACATATTGTTTGTAGTTATATAACTCTCGAGAAATGTTTTGTTCAATGTCCATTTGACTTTGAATTTAGCTTGTTCTCAAGGATCAGCAAAATGAGTTTTGAGATGTCCATGTCCTGTGAATAGGCAAAAATACTTGGTTTCCAAGAAAGCTACTTTTGTTTGTGCTCTGGGTGAATCGCTTTGTGCCGAGAACCTTCTATTGCCCTTCCTTGTTCCTTTATTAATTGGATACTTAAATGGGTCTTTTAAAAACTAAAGTTCCCATTATTATATTTAAATCATGTTTTCATTATTATTATGAATGAATTATCCATCATTCTCAAATTTCAATTACTTTTTTTCAATAGCCTAAGCACAGCATAAAGTGCCTGAAAAAAATGTGGTCCAAGTTGGTGGAGATGAGTTTTCTCTTTCTTAAGGCCTCTCTAAAGAACATGGGTTCAGAAATTTAAACCAAAAATTCCCAAACTGATGACTACTAGGCCCTTGTAACAATCAGGATCTACTCAGGACACGAGAACTCACTCCACATCTTTCAAAAGGGGAAAGTTTATGATAGGAAATAATTAGAAAGATATTGTAAGAACAAAAAGGAAAAGGGAGATGGTGAGGCAACCCAGATATCAAGAACAGCAGAAAGTTGCTCTTATCTCTAGGGCTAGAAGGACAAATGGAAGAGGTGGTGTGACCAGAGCCAGGTGCCAGGACTTCCCTCCAGAGAGCTGGACCAGAGAGAACATGCAGCCTCTGCTGGAGGCACAGCCCAAAGCAGAGAAAGTAGGAGAAATACACTGGGTTTTCCCCTCCTTCCACGTCCAATTTCCTGCCAGGACCTCCCGTTGATGGAATCTAACTAAAGCCAGTTGGCAAGGGAACCTGGGAAACATACATTTCAGTCCTTTGTGACACATGGCAGGACAGGGGAAGAATGGGAAGTCGACTGAAGGGCAAACAGTCCGACGATAACACAGCAACCTAAGGAAAACTTGGGACTAGAGCAGGCTTATGTCCGAAGCTGCTTCCTTCATTTTTCTGCCTGTAAGTTATTTAATGGGCCTTTCTGTAGGCAACTGGTGTGTGAGGGTTCTCCTTGTAAGAAAAGCTGTTCTGATAATACACACAAAACATTGTCTTATGTCATCAGATTATAGTTATTTTTTAAATATTAGTTTATTTGCCTTGCCTTATGATGAGCTATTTATTTTTCTTTCTTCTATATATAGAACTCAAGATAGTATCAGTGCTAATGAAGTCTTATAATAACAATTATTATTAGCGGGCTCTTATTCCATATTTCCGGTACGCCTTCAACTCCATTCCCATTATTATAATCATGTAACGTTTAGCAATAACATCACATTAAAATTTCAAAGAACTTTTCTCTGTTCCCTGAGAAAATAAAATCTTTCCTTGGTTACAGATTACAATTCCTATTTTTAGGCATACAGTGGGGCAGATATCAGGAATTTTCTGGCTGAGAATGCTGAAGGTAGCAAAAAGAAAGTACGGTGAAGGAAGTTTCATGAAAGTGCTGAGTGATGGTCAGTGACTGAGCTGCCTGGGACAAAGGGGGAGACAGTGGTATAGACCGAGCTGAAGGGGGAGAAAGTGATAGGGAGGCGGCGGTGAAGATGGAGGGAGAGGGCACGGAAGTTATTGTGCAAATATTTATAAGCATCTGCCTCACGCTGAGACTGTCCCAGCTGCTGAAAATAGAGGGGAAAACAAGACAGACACATTCTTTGCTTCTGCAGATCTCATATTCTAGTGGGAAAGAAAAATAAGATTAGTTTAAAAATCTATGATCATTTCAGGTAGTGGTGTTATAAGGCGGAGGCAATATTTGCTGAATGGGTAACTTGGAGGGAGTGGCCAGGAAATTCCTCTCTGAGATGATGACTTTGGTACCGAGACCTGAGTGAGGACTTCAAGAAAAAGGATTCCAAATGCACATAGTCCCAGAAGCTACAACAAACTGGGCATTTTTGAGGAATCAAAAGGCGGCTGCGTGGCTAGAACACAGGGAGGGAGGGAGGGAGGGAGGGAAGGAGGGAGGGAGGGAGGGAGAGATGAAATGGGTTGGCTGCTGCAGCAGCTGCATTTTATTAAACCCACAAATTAGGGTGGAACCATTATTCCAGGATGACTGTTAAACAAATAACACTGCGATTGTAAAGAAGAGATTCCATTATGCAAGGCATGGTGTTAGGTTCTTACAAGACACAAAGATGAATAAGGTGTTAGGTTCTTACAAGACACAAAGATGTCCGCCTCTCAGGACACCCAGCTAAAGAGGGAGAGACCAGAATCAAAAATGACCCAGGACAAGAAAGACACATACGAAGTGCAACAGTTGGGTGGAAGAAAACATTCCAATAAGGCAGCAAACCATTACAGAAGACATTCAAAAAGAAATTTGAGATAAATTGCGATGCTTTGAATGTGAAACAAAATAGTTCAAAGGACCATTTCATGTCTTCTGGTATCAGCCAAACCAGAATTTGGATGATAGAGTTAAGGAGCTAGGAGGGACTTTAGTTATCACTGAGCTCAAACTCTTCATTTTTCTAAAGAGGGAATAGGAGAGATTAAATTACCAGCTCAAAGTCAGTAAACTGATACCTGCCCATGAATCTTTCTAGAACATATCCTGCTTCTTTTGTGCATATAATAATAACATGCTCATAGGTGTCAGCTTTAACCAATGCTCCACACATTCTGAAACACAATTTAAAAGTATTTTTCAGATGCTTTCATTCATTCATTCATTCAACAAATATTTATTGAGAATATGCCTACCACATGCCATTGAACACTGACTATATGCTAACCCCCAAATACTGTTGAACATTTTATGCTAATCACTGCACTCCTACACAGTGAATCAAAAACTGAGTTACAAATGCACAGTTGTTATTTCCCCCTCGCTGAATGTAATGGAAAGTAAGAAGTCATTATAAGTAGAACCATAATTTTCCCAAAGCCTGACAGTAATTCTGGGCTTCCTGTCTATAAATAGGTTGGTCCACTCTAAATGGACCCCACTGCACTTCTTTAAATCACAATTACTAAGAACCATCCACAAACAGCTGATGTTGGAATTGCATGATCTAGATGAGCAAGCTTCATGCTAGGGCATTTAAAGATATGTCTGTGGGATGACTAATAGCCTATATGGAGAGTGAAATGCTCAGCTGCTCAGAATTCTTAGCAGGTCTCTGAATTCCGTCTAAAAATATTGGCAGCAACATCTGCCCTCATTGTCGACACATGCTGAGAAGGCTTCAATATTCACCCAGAACAGGTAGGCTCTTGGTTTTCAGGGCATTGAATAAAGATCGTCTACCCAGCAATCTGTGTAGACTGCATTTAAACTTCATTGGGAATACTGAAAACTGCTAGAAATTTAAATTCTAGTTTCAGGAAGATTGGTATTTATTAAAGAATTCACTCACTGGGAGTCAAGAGACAGGTTCTAATATCACCTGTGCAATGAACAAGTTGGTAGCTGTGAATGTCCTCCTGTCCATCCCCCAGGTACTCTTTACTATGCTCTAGGGGCCACCAATGGACTGTATACGGAGGGTCTTTCGATCCTTGAATATATATCACATATTTTCAAACCCAAGTGCTTTTGCTTGTGCTGTTTCCTCTGTCTGGAATCTCATTCCCTTGTTTCTGCATGTAAAACAAAACAAAGTAAAAAAAATCTCTGCTCATATTTTGAGGCCTAACTCAAAATTTACTTCCAACTTTTAATCAGGAAAAATGATCACATCTTCCCCATATTCTATGACTTTATCACACACAAGTTCTTACTATGTGCCATGTACCTTATATGAATTGATCTAACTTAATTTTAGATTGTCACAACTATTTTCCCTCACTTATAAAGGAGAGAAATGAGAGCCTAGGTCAATTTGCTAGCAATTAGCAGAGCTGAGATTTAAACCTATGAACACTTGATCCCAGACACTATGGCTTAACTATTTTATTTTCTAGCTATCTGGCCTCTACCAGCCAAGCATATCAGAACTAGGTTTATAGATCTCTACTTAGACTATGAAATGTGAACTATTTGAATGGAAAGACCAAGATCAAGTGAAGCTAGGGTTTGAGGAAAAAGATCTGCTCATTCTACAAACTTGAGTTGATGTTCTACCATGTTGGTGGCAAGACTGAGATCTATTATAATAACATAGTGATGAATTGAGCAGTTTTGGAACTAGAAAGCACTATTTGTTATAGGCACACAAATTTTGATGCTTCTGTTCCTTAGTTTTTCTATCTCCAATTCATAGAAGACACATGGTATTATATATCATTTTGCAACAGGTCTGTGAATGATTCTCTCCCATTTTTCTAGAATTATTAATTTTTCCATTTATCCAATTAATGCTTAGTGAGCATCTATTGTGTTCAAGGCTCTACAGAGGGTTCATAGAGGTATAAGATAAAAATCCATGCCCTCAAAAACACACATAGGTGAGATAAGACACATAAACGTGTAACTATAATGGAACTTTGTGTAACTATTCAATTGTAGGGAAAATACCATTTACATTTCATTAATTCAGATTCACACTTTTAAGCTATCGTCAGTTTGCAATACATTTCCACTCTCATTCCTAAGAGGAAGCAAGTTGAAAGTGCAAGGAAGGGAAGGGTACAGATGAAGCATAGAAGAGATGCTGACATATATGAAGAAAATGCAGATATAAGACACCGCAATAGTTCTGAATATCTCAAAAACTCATTTTCACTTTTGTTGCAAATGACAAGTTTTAAGTCAGGATAGTTATACTCAGATGGTGCACCATCCAGAACATTGCCGGAAACAGTAACAATATAAATACATAATGTTTCCTCCTCCCACACACATGTATAACTACGATGTACACATAGTTGAGGTCATTAGTGTCTCACCAGTCTGGGAAATTTTGCTATTCCTATAGCTCTAACTCTCATTCCTTTAGGCAAATTAGCAGAGCTCCATCAAAATGCATTCTTAATTCATAAGCAGATAATACTTTGAGCTGGCAAGTCTCATAGCTGTGTACAGTGCTGGCATCCATTCCTTATCCAGCACACCAGCAACTGCTCCAAAGCCAAATCCCCTGTTAAGTCCTCCACCACACTGTTTATATCTCCTGTAGGCCCCCAGAATATATTTAGTGTATCTCATCTTTGTCAGTTCAGAACTAGAAGCCCAACAATATTGGTTAGGACAAATGTTAGTTTGTTAATGGGTTATTTCTTCTCATATTCCATATACTTGTTTATTCTTTACAACTCTTGTCCTTGTATTCCCATCTAGGGACATTTGGTGAGTTGGTCGTCTTCACTTCTGTACCAACGGTTAAAGAACACTTAGCTGAAAATTACACCTTTGTTCTTTTTCTTCTTTATTTTTTGTGAGGAGGATTAGCCCTGGGCTAACATCTGTGCTCATCTTCCTCTACTTTATATGTGGGAAACCTGCCACAGCATGGCTTGATAAGTGGTGTGTAGGTCCGCGCCCAGGATCCAAACCTGAGAACCTCAGGCCGCCGAAGTGGAGTATGCGAACCTAACCATTATGCCACTGGGCCAGCCCCACGCCTTTGTTCTTTTTAAAAAAGAATTTAGACATAAGAATTGTAATTCATAAAGGCTTCTTTATGTTTCCTCTTTTCGTTGTAAATGACATTATAGATTTGAAACCCTGAATCCATATTAAATTGATCTGCGAGACCATAAGGCCCTTGGGGGCAGAAACTGTGTTTATTCCTTGCACCTCACACAAAGCCTCCAGGATGGGTTCTCAGTGCGTTTGTGTTGAATCCAACTGAGGAAAAAATTGTGGTTCATTTTGTTTATGCTGAGGGCGGAAATCTGCTCATAACATTATCCAAGTTTAGGGGAAAATTCTTGGATTTTAAAGAACCTAGGTAGCAAGACAAAGAGACGGTGGAATGGTTGGAAGAGTTTTGCCTTGAGTTTCCACATCCATGGGAAGGACTTTAATCAACCTATTCTGTTTCTCCTCTCTCCCCCGTGCTATGGATTCTACCTAATACACTAACCTATCAAGTTGATACTTAGATAAAAAGACAAGCAAAGTGACCATATATATATGTTAAAAAAAAAAAGAAAGTGGAAAATACTGCAACCCCTTTTACTCTCCATAGCAGAGCATTTGACCTTGGCACACACTCCCTTCCGTAGTCTTACAGGATTTTAACTCATACTTTAAAATTAACCTGTTTTCTCAAGCGTATGATAACTGCAGGAAGATATGGCAATTGTGTAGAGTGGAGAAGAGGTGATGTCCTGCTGTTCCTTTTTGTATTCACTTTATCAGCCAGAAGAGTAAGTGTTCCCCTGTGGCTCCTGTCAGCTTGGCCGTCATTTTTCAGGGTGAAAGCTCCATCAACAGATAGCAGCCTTTCCAACTGAAGAAAGAGGATCTGCCACTTTAAATTTTCAGCAGGCAACTGGCATTTTATTATTTACGTATTTCATGTCATTATGTTGGATAATGTAACAAATGATGCAATCAGATCCACGGGAAATTTAAAGTGGTGTACACCTGTTCTCACCTGGGAGAGGAGCAATAGCTCATACACAACTTCCCCAGCTGAAAACCAGCAGCACACAAAGCCTGTGCGTAGAATGTGCTCCCAGACTGACAAATAGGCCAAGTCGGAGAACATGAAATAAATTCCTTTAACCTTCTTTGACGAGCTTCAGACTTGATTTTTTTATAAAATGGCCCTTCCTCGTATTGGAAAAAAAAATTTGTTTTTGTAGCAAAATTGGTTCCCTAAACTGCCATTGAGGCAGAAAGGTGAAAACCAAGTATAATTTATAACTGCTTTTCTGAGCTCCTGGCTGAATTCGCCTACTAGTCCTAGAGATAGACCCGTATATCAGTAATGTTGTTACTTTTATTTGGAAATTGTATGCAGAGGAAACACGATTGTGTTTTCTGCAGTGAGTGAACCAGGAAAATACATTTCTCAAAAGAAATTAGTCATGGGTCATACAAAAGAGCCAAGCTCCACCCCCTCATCCTTTTTCAACATCTTTGAAAAATTTGGAAATTATTCAAGAAAAAAATGACTTAAATCTATAGCCAGTCTGGGGTATAGCTGCTCTCTGAGAGTCGTACTGAGATAGTGTCAGGATGGATGGGGGACTGGAATGCTGAACACCACAATTCACAGCCAGTTACCTGTTACCAGCTCAAGTTCCTGAAGGAGGATGAACATTCAGGCAAATCTTTTTTTTTCTTGTAAGGCCTTTATCCCAAATCCTAATGGAGTCTCTTAGCTAGCGAAGTTTACCTTGTGGGGCTACCAGATAAAATATAGGACACCTGGTTAAATTCGAGTATTTATTATGCTAAAATATACTAAATAGTATACGTATAAAATATTTTATGGTAAAATAATGTAAACAATATACTTATACTATGTAGCAATTCCAAATAGTGGATAGGACATATTTATACTAAAAAATCATTTATTATTTACTGAAATTCAAATTTAACTGGGCATTGTGGTTTTTGTGTTTGTTGGTTTGGTTTAGTTTGGTTTTTGCTAAATCTGGCAACCCTGCTAAGAAGAAAAGGGCTCCCAGTACCTGGGCTACCTGTAAGCCTAAGGCGAGTGCCCTGCTTTGCCCCTTTCACCTGGACCCACACCCACATCCCAGTTACATACTCCACTACTGGCCCACTTGCTAGCAAAAGACACCACAAGTAAGGAAGTGGAGGACAGAGAATTCCTCCCTAAAATCTACAGCAGATGTGTCGAATCCTCTACGTCCAGACTTCACCAGGAAGATGAGGTGGCCCAGCCTCCTCCATCATGTGAGCTGTATATAAGAAGAAAGGAAGACTAGCAGGGGCCGGTCTGCTTTAGGGTCTCTGAGCTCCAGGGCCTTTGATCTTTACCCCTAATCTCTACTGTCAAGCACTGTGGTCCAACAAATGGCCTTAGACACGGCTCATCAACATCAGCACCCTCTTCCACAGAGGGGAGTGATGGCAAACCATTTCTACCTAAGCACAGGGTAGCATGTTTCTGGGCCTCTGCTAATACTTACATAATGATGGATACAAGTTAAACTGATGCGTTTACGAGATGTATATAGTACACGTGATATTTTTTATTCTTTATTTTCCACCATCAATATATGTGGAATACCAGAACCACAGAGGAAATAAGATCAAGTTCTCACTTTCCTATTGTTCAGTCAGACACTCGGGATAGATTGCATCTTCTGAGCAGTTATCTAGCTGAGTATCAGAGATGCTCCTGCCTTTCTTTTGTTTCTTCATGACCATACTTATAAAAGCCTTCTGTTCTTTTGATAATGTCCACTTTAATGGACGTTAATTAATGTCCATAGCTGTGACTTTCAAACTGAATGTATCAAAATCATCTGGAGGACTTGTTAAAACATGGGTTGAAATGAATCTGTTTATCTGAATGTGTTTCTGCAGAAATTTAGAAAAAGCTGGCAATAGTAAAGCCATGTTACAAGCCTTAAAGACATTGAAATGATTAAGGTCCCTGAAAATGGCTATAAGAAAACAACAACAGGTTGGTTTTGGGATTTAGTAGGTCTAGGTCTGGGGTGAACCTTGAGGATTTGCATTTGTAATGTGAGCCCAAGTGATGGTACTGCTGCTGGTCCAGGGACTACATTTTGAGAACCACTGGGCTATAGATTAATCTTCCTTGTTGTGGCCAGATGTTGTCCTCTCATGGGTGTAAGATACCAGTTTCCTATTAAAGTGGCCATTAGATACCCTCAAATCAATTTTAGAAGACATACATGTATGTGGACAAGCAAAGATGTTATAATACTTATATATCAATTACTTGGAAGGACAATAAATCCATACCTGGCTAGCGTTACATTAAATATAGAACATTGTGGTTCTCACATATCTTTGCTCTGTGAGACAGAGAAATTTCTCTCTATACCTGAGAATACATTTCCCTTACCACCTCTAAACCACTGTGTATATAATATTAATACTAAGAGAAGATAACATCTTTGCAAATAAATTAGCTTGTTACAAATTGCTAATTAAAATATTGTTTTCCTTATTTTAATAATACATATTTTAATGGAAAGTTTAAAAATAAAGGAAACACCTTCAAAATAAAGCATAGAAGTTAAACCTAGTTCCACTGCTCAGCGAACCTCTGTGAATGTTATATTATAT
This sequence comes from Ceratotherium simum simum, assembly GCF_057802395.1. Taxonomy (NCBI): domain Eukaryota; kingdom Metazoa; phylum Chordata; class Mammalia; order Perissodactyla; family Rhinocerotidae; genus Ceratotherium; species Ceratotherium simum. The sequence continues at coordinate 24,420,735 of NC_141904.1, forward strand.
ATCTTTCTGGTCTTCTTTGTTTTCCCTTTTTTGCTGTTTTATGAAATTAGAACTACATTGTACATACTGTGTTGTGATTTTTTTACCAAATGATAAATTGTGGGCTTTTCCTTATGTCATTAAATATGCTTCAACAATACGATTTCTAATGACTACAAAGTGTTCTTTCACAAAGATATGCCATAATTTATTTTGTTTTTCCCCTATTGCTGGGCATCTCAAGTATTTCCTTGTTTGCTGATATAAATAAGGCCAAGAGAAATTTCCAGGTTAAAATGCCATCCTGGCTGGTCGCCACAATAAAACTTCATCTAATTTTCAATGAAAATAACTATAAAGACCAGAAAAAAATGAAAAGTCACAGAAACTCTAAAAACTTGTATTTATGAACAATTTAATGCTAGAATCTGGAAGGACTAACTGCTAACTATAAGACAAAAAGAACTGAGCAAAAACCAAAACTATTTAAGTTCCGTCTCATGAAGTGCCTAACTTTCACCCATGTAAAACCAAAACCATCTGGAAAAAAAGAAAAGAAGGTACTGTATGTTCTCCCACTGTCTATCCCCTACTCAGAATCTAAGATCTTCACCTAACTGAAAATTAGAAGCTATTCTTTGCGCTACAGCTGTTGCCTCTTAAGGATGCCACACTTTCCTTTCAATGCTCCATTATTCTACATCGCTATAGAAACAGCTATACCCAGAATGAAACTGATAAAACAAACAGAATGCTAGTGGTAATGCCTCCCATCCTGGGAGACATAGCCTCATAAACAAACTAGCTAAATCAGGAACACAGAGATAAGCAGAATGCTGGGAAATGTGTATCCAAGAGTATTGTGTTCCAAGTATTCTGCCTGTTCACAGCATTATAATGCCAGACAGTAGTAATAGAAGATGCTGCCTCAATAAAGCAGAGCTTCAATAGATGAATGCCTTCTAGAAGGTAGGTATTGAACTTGGAGTGAACTCATCAACTCGCCCTCTAGTTGTCATGATAAGTATGGAATTTTACCATCATCCAAGTGGCCAACACCAAGGGAAACCACACATCTTGTTTGTTGACATATGCCAAGGTTATAACGGAAGTGAAAGGAAAGCACCAGTAAGCCGATGAGAAAATAATGCCAATATGGAAGGTTCAGATCAGGAATGCAACTATGAAAATTATCAACTGCTAGTTCAGAAAAAAAATTTCATGGAACTCTTTGGCATCTTCAACTGATACAAGGAAAAATTACTTCAACGAAGAGAAGCTGAAATGTGTACGGTAAGAAAAACCCAGGAAGAAAGCCAACGAGTTGTCAAGAAAAGGCAAAAGTAAGAGCTAAAAATAGATATGGATGAGATGTGGAAGGATTGCAGATAAAATAAAATACAATAGCAGAGTTTAAAATGCTCTTGGAGGTCAAAATGAGCAGAATTTATATAGAGCACAGACATGAGATCATTTACCAGGTTACAGAGGAAAGAACACAGATATGAAAGTTACAAAAGAGGTGTAACTGTAGAGAGTACAAAGCTGAAATAAGTACTGTAGAATATTCAGAATTCATGAAGAAAAGATAAAGCAAATACAAGAGAAGAAAAATACCAAAGATGATATTGAAAAAAATGTTACAAACTAAAAAAAGATCAGATTACATAGGCTAATAATTTGTAGGGGGAAAAAATCAGTGAAATCATACTCACAACTGCATATTTCTGTTTGGTGGTATTTTTAAAAACTGCCCTCAAATTTTCCTATAATCCTCCCTTCAAGAGGTGGATCTTAATTCTCTTTCCCTTCAGTGTGGACTAGATTTAGTGACTTGCTTCTAACGAATAGAATAATGTGGAAAGGACCGTGTGTGACTTAGAGACTAGGACACAAAAGGCACCACAGCTTCCTGTTCTCTCTCTCTCTCTCATCATTTGCTTTGGGAGAAGTCAGCTGCCATGCTGAGCAGCCCTCTGGAGAGGTTCACCTGGTAAGAAACTGAGGCATCCTGACAACTATCAGAAAGGAGCTGAGAAGTGCAACTTCGTCAGAGACCCTGAGTCAAAATTACCCAGCTACACCTCTGCTGGCTTCTGACCCATGGATATGATAGCAAATGTTTGCTGTTTTAAGCTACTAAATTTTAGGGTAATTTTTTTTTTTTTTTTGAGGAAGATTGTGCTGAGCTAACATCTGTTGCCAATCTTCCTCCTTTTTTCCTTTTTTCTCCCCAAAGACCTAGTAGATAGTTGTATGTCATAGATGTACACCCTTCTAGTTGCTCTGTGTGGGACACCGCCACAGCATGGCTTGATGAGCGGTGCATAAGTCCGTGCCCAGGATCCAAACCGGTGAACCCTGGGCCGCCAAAGCAGAGTGCACAAATTTAACCGCTGCTCCACCGGGCTGGCCCCTAGGGCAATTTTTTATACAGCAATGGATAACTAACATCTTGGCAACATGTTTGAATTACAAATTTACTATATGTTAATGCAAAAATTATTATATATAAAAATAGCTATGTGGTGATAATTAACAGGCAGTCTACCTAAAAATTACTTAAGTTAACAAAAATAAAAATAGGCTTAGATTTCTCCTCTACACTAAATGGCAGATATCAGTGAAGGAACATCTACTGAATTTGGAGAAAATATTCTGACTCAATGATTTTGTACAGAACCAAGATATTCTCAGATATCCAAGAGTTCTTAAAATATACCATCCATATATCCTTTTTGGAAAAAGAATTGGTGATATTTTCAAAATAAATTAGTGAAGAAACAAAAAGCTCAAGAAAAGGGAAAAATGGATACAAAAGGCAGTAAGCACTGCCAATTAACTGTATCAATAAGTATAAAGCATGGCAATATTATTGAAAACTAGTTATTAAATGATTATAATTGTCAAGAATTGTTTTCAAAATTGAAGATATATAATTGAAAAAAATGTAACTAATAATGGGCATCTAAAACCCCAGATTATGCTAAGAAAAATTGAGAAGTGAGGTATAGGGGAGAAAGTGTACTGAACTCTTTTACTTATAGGGGATGGGGGAAAACTCAAAATTTGTTTTTCATTAAACTTGTTGAAAATTAGAGAAATATAGATTAAAAATTTATTTTGATATTATTAAATATAACCAATGATACAATTAAAACCAAGACCTATCGTCACATACCTGGGAGATGAGGAAATATGAAAACATAGTTTATATAACAAAAGTAAGAAAAGAGTGAAAAAATGAGAAAACATAAAATAGATTGCACAAAATAAGATGATAGATTTAAAAGCCAATATTTAAGTTGTAACAAAAAATATAAATAAGCTAAAATCCCACATTAAAAGCCAAGACTTATACTGGGTCAAAAACAAAATCCAATTATATACTGACAACGACTCACATCAAAATGTGTATGATTAAACATTAAAGTATAGGTAAAAATATATTTAACAAATTCTAGTCAAAGGAAACGATGTTTCAGGATTAATATTAGACAAAGTAGCATTCAGCACAACAGATAAAGGAGTTACTTGTCTTGAAGGGTCATTTTATATTAATAAAAGGTACATTTGACAAAGTGTAAAAATCATAAACCTTTGTGTATCAAATAAAATTACAACCACATATATAAAGTGGAAATTCTTGTAAATAAAATGGAATTCCAAGTATATTAAGTACAAGTTTTAAAACCTTTTCCCTAAAGTTAATTAAAAAGAAGGGGAAAAAATTAAGGGAAAATATAGTGCAATTTGGGACATCAAAAGCATAAATCATAAAAGAAAGAATTAGCAGTTTTAACCATTTTTTTAAAGGTTAAATTTTTGTACACAAAAATAACCCAATAAGCAAATCAACAACTTGTGTAAAAAGCTTGAAACATATTTGACAAAAGGATAATGCTCCTACAAATTAAAATTTTAAAAAGAACATATAAAATGATGAAAACAGAAAAATAGGAAAAATTGTGTACTGGTAATGACAAGAGGCAGACATTAAAATTATCAAGAAGCTCATAAAACTTTTCTTTTTTTTTTTTTTTTTTGCAGGGAAAGGGTCGCCCAGACCTAATGTCTGTTGCCAATCCTCCTCTTTTTTTTTCCCCCTCCCCAAAGCTGCAGTGCATGGTCATATATCCTAGTTGTAAGCCCTTCTAGTTCTTCTATGTGAGCCGCCACCACAGCATGGCAACTGACAGTCGGGTGGTGTGGTTTGCCACCGGGAAACAAACCTGGGCTGCCAAAGAAGTGAGAGTGCCAAACTTTAACCACTAGGCTATCAGGGCTGGCTCATAAAAACATTTTTTTTTAAAGAAAATAAAAGACTAAGAGTTCAAAGATTGAGAACTGATTGGAGAAATTTTACTGCCTAACATGAAATCCAATTACAGGGTCTAGGCTCTGGGGAATAAGGTCCATGTTAAAGAAAATGGAGAAGGTCTTCTAGAGCAGAACATTGCACATACCTGTGTCCCATATTAAGAAAGCAAAGTCTCTGAGTGTTGTTGATTGGCCGATGATGAACTGGAGTTGTCGGGTAAATAAGCGTGGGCTGGCTGGAGATGGTCTGCTGCACACAGGGGGACCCACCTCTAGATTATGGCATCCAGCTGCCTCTGCTTCGCATGTGAGGTGTCCAAATGGAAATTCCTACTTCCCAGCAGGTGAAGTGACCAGGTCAGGGTTTGTCATTTTCATATTGTTTAAATTTTTTTTTACGATAAGCATGTATTACTTTTATAACTGGAAAAGATAATAAATGTTTCTATTTTGAAAACAAAATGTAAATTTTGAATCAAACTGAAGCACAAATCCGCGAGGCAACTCACAATGACCTTCAAGAAAAATCATAATGTGAAGGAAATCTTTTTTTAAAATTCTAAAACCATCACTCATACTTCCTAATTCTGAGGGACAGGATTTACAACTGAGTAATTTAAGGAAAAGGACTGCAGTGCCTCAATGGGAGCCCCTTTTTCATTGCAGGCAGACTATTCCAAGGCCATCGCAGCAAGGCAAGAAGAGCCAAAGTATCTTGATAAATTTCATTTTCCTCTGACTTGATGGACAGGTGCAGAAATGGAGAAGAAATTCCTAGGAGCTACAGACCCAGCTGAGGTCTAATAGTCCCATATGAACATAATTATGCAGGCATACCAGAAAATAAGCTGATTAACCCAAAGAGTTTCTTTCCAAGGCAAGTTGTGAGGTCATTAAAAAGCCAAAAACCTAGAACCTGAAACCCGTGTTCTAAAGGGAATCCAATATGGCCCCAAGCCAGTTGAATTGGTTTTCCATGGAAGGTTTCAATGGATATAAAGCACATGTGGTACATTGTATTATTGTACAAAGTAGGTTCCACTCCCTTCACCCTCACCTCAGGAAGATTACACTCAGACCTTCATGTTTCTGTGGCCAAGAGGCAGGTCGAGAGAGCTACTCAGCCCCCAAAGAGGACATGTTCCCCAAGGTATTCATATGTGGTGAAGGGGAAGCTGGAAAAGAAGGGGTCTCCCAGAGGTGAACCAAGAGCCATGGAGAATAATGGACTGGTCAGCTACTGCAGGGGCAGAACCAGGACCTACTTAAGAAATGTATTCCAGTGCTACAGTTCATGGTCCTGGCTATGTATGCCTAGCAGGTTTTCAGCACTGTTGTGGATCAGTGGCTGCTGTGGACATTCCCAGTCATTCCCTTTCCAAAAGGCTATGTTTATTGTGGTTATCCTGTCACTGACTCCTTTTTAGTTCACACGTCTCCGGATCAAAAAGAGCCACATGTAGATCTGTGTAGAGACTATCACAAGAATTTTGGTTCTTTGAGGCTGATACTGTGACTGGGGGAGACTTTTGTGTTGTCTCTTTTAGGGAGGAACAGAGTATATTTTGAATACAGAAGGGAAGGAAGAAAATATTTGTGACCAAGATGGAAGACTGCAATAAGACTATATTATTGTTCAAAATATTTGCTGTCCTTCCCTGATGAATTACACATTCATAGTCCATTGAAGTCAGTTTTTGTCACGATGTGTGAGCAGAGGACATGTGTGCCACTACTGAGCAGAACTTTTGAGAACCATTGTATGGTTCTGCCATTCTTTCTTTTCCCCATGCCACGAGCCATCTCCCCAAGGTCTACTCCTAGAGATGCAGTGAGACCACAGATCTGCAGCCAACTCATGATGAGCATATAAAATAATTTCAAAATAAATCTTTATAATTGTAAACCAATAGGATTTTTGAGTCATTTGTTATCTCAACATATCTTAACCTAAGATGACTGATACAGGATGTATGTTACCTGATTAAAGAGAATATTATCTGATTAAAACAATTTAAGGTCTCAGTGAATCCCTTCTCCCTCAGGTTAAACATCAGCTTTGTCTTTTCAAATTCTTTCTTATTTAAAAATGAAAGTATATGAATTTTCCTCAGAGTATACCTTTGACCATAATGCACAGTTACACATACATAGTGCTGTCATCACTATTTTCTAAATATTTTTCTAATTGTACTTTTTATTTCCCAATTGGCATAAAAGTTGAGTTTTTAAATGTTTTGAGTAGTTGGACCTTTAAATTTTAACTTGAAGTACTAATTTCTGTTTTCTCTGCATTGAAATTCAGAGCCCGTGTACATTTAGCTTTTTAGAAGTAATGAAGATTCTTTTTGACACAAATTTTATACATGTCCTATAATTTCCTAAAGCAGTTGTAGTTCCTGAAAAGTCTAAAGATTAATGCATATATAACATTAATTTTATTCAATTATAGAAATTATATTACTTAGATCCTATATATCATTGTTTACTTCTTACCTGTATTATCTGTTTAAGACTGAGTGGGTTCAGTAATTTAGTGAAATAGTGGTTTGTATATTATTCCTTGTATTTTCAAACATTTTTGCTCTATGTATGTTGGTGCAATATTTCCAATAATAATACTTCACACTCGTGATACCTAATACTTATTGAGCACTGATAACATACTAGGCATCTTAGTTTTTTGCTTTCTATAATTTACAATTTCTTTTTATTCCTTTGTTTTCTGCATTTTTCTCTATGAGCTAGATTTTCTTTTCTCTCTGTCTCTTTTAAGAAAATATGCATCCTGATTCTAATTCAAGTGGAATTTCCCTTTACTTTTTTTTGTGTGTGTGTGAGGAAGATCAGCCCTGAGCTAACATCTGCCAATCCTCCTCTTTTTGCTGAGGAAGACTGGCCCTGGGCTAACATCCATGCCCATCTTCCTCCACTTTATACAGGATGCCGCCACAGCATGGCTTGACAAGCTGTGCGTTGGTGAGCGCCCAGGATCCGAACCCCGGCTACCACAGCAGAGTGCGCAAACTTAACCACTACGCCACCAGACCAGCCCCTCCCTTTACATTTTTTAACTTAAATTTCTTTAATTTAAAATTTAATATTCATATTCAAAACTTATATGAAATCACCAGGGTCAAGAAAATCTAAGAAGAAACAAGGGAGAGAGGACTCACAGCTATCAGACTTTATTATAATGAAATTATCATTTAGAAATACTAATAATAATAACAAGAAACAATGGCAACATGTGAAATTTACTGAGCACTTATTAATATGCTAAGTACTTCACATCATTATATTCTCTAATCATCATATCAACCCTACAGTGCAAATACGACTCTCTCTAGTTTCAGATAAGGACTCTGAGGCTCATAAAAATTGGGTAACTTTCTTCTAATCATACACTGTCAACTGGTTGAATCAGGATTTGTACGCAAGTCTGTCTGATTCTTAGACAAATTATTTTAAGGCACTGAGCATCTATATTGAAAGCACTCATGACCTTACCGGGGAAAAAATTAAGTAGCTTTGTTGTCATTATTTGAAGCAGCACATGATCGATTTATCTATCAAAGAAGACTCCGGGAGAAAGTGTACAGCATTATAATTCATCTTATGTAAAGTGAGTGTTTCATAAGAATTATAGACTTCTGCGAATTAAAATGAATAACGTTTATAGTGCTCTCCATCGTTTGCTAAATACAAAATTTAAACATTCTTTTCTGAATTCTTTTCCCAGCATTTTACCACCTGGTGGAACCACCAGCTCCTGAGTGAACATTCCTAGTTTTCACACATGTAAGAAGACGTTACAATGTTTGTGCAGTATTCTTGTTGCTCATCCTCTGCCCCACCTGCACACACTTATCTTCCAGAAATAAATCTGAATTAAAGAGATGTTTTTTTTTTCCCCTTTATTTATCTGGTACGCTGTGTTAGTACAAAGGTCTCACTTCAAAGACATTGCCCAAAATAGATTTCCTCCCAGCTCCCCTATCCACTAAGTTGTAGCATTATATGCATTTGTGTCTCCATCAACTTGGCCTTGCTAACAGGATAAACTAAATGTCATTCTTGGATTTTGAGGCTAAGGATATTAAACCTGAGTCTCCACCTATCCAAAATTTCAGAAGGGAAGAATGTAAATCCCTTGCATTTTTCTTGTGGTGCTTGAGAAGAGGAAGGGAAATAAGGGTCAGCATGGTTGTATCAGGTGCAATTGGTTCAGCTTTTGTAAAAGAAACATCCCAAATAACAATGGCTTACATGGTATAGAAATTTATTTACTTATTTATTTTTGCTGAGGAAGATTTGCCCTGAGCTAACATCTGCTGCCGATCTTCCTCTTTTCTGCCGTGTGAGCCACCACCACAGCATGGCCACTGACAGACGAGTGGTGTAGGTCCACCCTTGGGTGTAGGTCTGCACCCAGGAACTGAACCCAGGCTGCCAAAGCGGAGAGCACCAGACTTAACCACTAGGCCACCAGGGTTGGCCCTAGAAATTTATTTTTTTAACATATAATAGTCGAAGCTATCATAGCCGCTCTGTTTCATGAAGTTGTCAAGGGTGTTCTTGAAGTTTGTTCTGCCTTCATCTGGAGGTATTGTCTTCATCAGCATGGCCCATGGTCCACATTTATTTCAGTGGGAAAGAGGAAAAAAGGTGTGTTCTTTCCTCTCAAGGCTACAGCCTGGAGACTCTGCAAGTCACATCTTCTCATATCCCATTGGCCAGACCTAGCTGCAAGGAAGGCCAGGAAGATGGATTTATTTTGGGTGGCCCTGCGCTCAGCTAAAAATTGCAGGGGATGAGGGAGTGGTTTTAACATGAAAGAGAAGGGGAGAATGCATATTGGGGAGATATATAGAGGTGTCGACCACAGTGGTACAGTGAAAAGTGCCTTAGCCTAAAATGAAAAGAGTTCTGGAGATTGGTTGCACAACGTAAATGTACTTAACACTACTGAACTGTACACTTAAAAATGCTTAAGATGGTAAATTTTATGTTATGTTTGTTTTACCACAATAAAAAAACAAAAAAAACAGTGTCTTAGCCTAGAAGTTAAGAGACATGTGTTCTAGTCCCATCTATGCCATAATTAACTTTGTGGCCTTGGGTGATTTTAATTTCACTGAACCTGAGTCTACTCATCTATCTATACAGTGAAACCATTATAGATTGTAAGTCACGGAAGAGCATTCCCACTGGCCCAGCCTAGATCTGTGTCTGCCCAGGGCAGGAAGAGGATGCCTGGCCTCTTGGTGTCATGGTAGAAAACAGGTGTTACCACTCGCCAACACTACTCTCAATGAAGGGAAGGCAGAAGGAGAATTGAATGCCTGACTATCAAAGCAACATCTAGTTTTTCTCTTTTCTTGAAATTCTCTTCTCTCTCAGCTTCCATCACACCACTTTCTCCTAGCTTTTCTGCTGTTTCTGTTACATTCTTTGTTCTCTCAGGCTTCGCTTTCTCTCCCTGGTTCAGAAAACTCTGAGTTCTTCAAGGCTCTCCTTTTAGGCCTTGTCTTTTCTTTTTTTTTTTTTTTTAAAGATTTTATTTATTTTATTTTTCCCCCCAAAGCCCCAGTGGATAGTTGTGTGTCGTAGCTGCACATCCTTCTAGTTGCTGTATGTGGGACTTGGCCTCAGGATGAACGGAGAAGTGGTGCCTCGATGCGCACCCGGGATCCGAACCCGGGCCACCAGCATCGCAGCGCGCGCACTTAACCACCAAGCCACAGGGCCGGCCCAGGCCTTGTCTTTTCTTTATCAATACATTCTCACAACCTTGCTCAATATTTCAACTCCTAGTTCTACTGATGGTCCCACATCTCTATCACCTGTCTGACTTCTCTTGCAGTCCAGATGCACATATATAACTGCCTACTAGATCTACGCCGTCTTAAATTTATGATGTCCTGAACCACATTCCTCAGCGCTCTGCCACATTATACTCGCTTTTTTTGGTTCCCTGCCTGGTAAATGGCGTTACAACTCACCTTGCCTCCAAGGCAAAAACAAACCAAGCAAATACACAAAATAGGAATGATCTTACACTTACCTCATCTCATCATTATCCATATCAATTCAACCACTGGGTCTCGTGAATTTTGCCTCTGAGACACTTCCTTCACCCTTACTTGCTCTTCACCCATGCTGGTAAAGCCCTTGTCATCTTTGTAAAGGCTATTGGAGTTAGTATCTAAATCAAATCGGAGAAACTGATCATTATTGCTGCTTATAAAGCAATATATTTTGGAGCTGCAATCACAATATAAATTTACATTGAAGAAAATTCCCAATAAAAAGTAAAATTATTTACTATATTACATGGCCATGCTTTAACTTTTTGTGTATTTCTTTTAGCATGGGAACTTAAAAAACCAGAGCAAAAGCCACATTAGACACCAGAATTATGTTGATACATTGATTTAATATGTGAAATGAGCTTTGGATTATTACCATTTTGTAATCTCGGAAATAGTCCAGCTCCAATGACTGGGACTTCATAACTTATAAGAAAGACTACATCATATCTAATCGTTTAAAGGAAATTTTGGAATAGAATTTGACCAACGTCATTAAAGTTTTCAACCGACCACGGCTACTCAACCATCAGTGTTTCCATTCTTTTATAGAATCCATGTTTTAAAAGTGAAAACATCAAAGGTCAGATTTTTATTGCAGTTCTAAATCTGAAGGTGTAGGTCTATAACTGAAATTCCTATCATTTAAAACAAAATTAAAAGATACCGATGCCTATTTTTCTATGTGGAATTAAGAAGGAAGACATTTCACAGTAGAGATAGAAGAGTCTATGTTGTCAACAGGCGATGCTTTCAATAAATATCTAAGAAACAGCTATTTCAATATAAATGCTCCAGATGGCTTCTTCCTAGCCTTCCCACCCCTCCACACTCTCCCTGTTACTTACGCAAGTCTTTATATACTACTGTGCACATTTATCCCTCCAAGTGATGATGCTTTTTAATAAGTGTAAAGGGGTATTTTTCTGACTTGACTTGGAATCCAGGTGGCAACGGATAAGAACAACATTCACTCACTCTCAAGCCACCACTAGTATCAGGTGGCATTCACTGATATTCATGGGGATTTTCATTTTGTGACTAGTTGAGAAGGGAAGAATTTGGTTGATGGCAGAGTCCAGAAAATGTGGAGAGGAGATGAGCTCTCTCAAAGAAGTGATGAAGCATCTGTGACTCACCCAGCTCTTGGAGCTGGGATTGGGTCCGTCTGGTGAAGTGTCTGAGGGCTATAATTAGACAGAACTACTTTCATGAGGGACTCTGTAAAGCTCTGGGCAGAAGCAAGTCTGCTTCAGGCTCTAGTGACAATGTGTGGCATGCAGTCAGGGCAAGAGTCGTTCTCCCTTTCTTCGCACAGTCTGCCATAACACATCAAGGGCTGGGAGCTTTGGGAGCATAGAAGGCAGACTTTTTCACAGTGAGCTCCATTGACCACAGCAGAAGTGAAATTTGAGAGTGAATTTTTGAGACACACAGCTCCCTGGGTGAAGCAGGAAGGAAGAAATAGGGGCCAGTAGTTGCCCATAGCACATAGTCTAGCTTGTTATCACACACGTGGGTACCAATGCAAAATATTTAACAACTCGACAGCAGCCAATCAGACCAGATGCCAGCTGCAAATAAGTGGTGCACCAGTACTTGCCAGCTAAAGATCAGCCTTTTGGGGATTTCCAGGAATATTTAGAGGAGATTTTGAAAGTAGAAGAGGGTTCCAGTCTGGGAAGACAGGAGCAAGAACAAGAACTTTGGGTTCTTGAAAATTCATTTGCATGTACACAACAATGAAGTCTTGGTTGTACTAGCAATACATAGGGATCAAGTCTTAAGTGGAAAGAAATACAAATTTATCTTGGGGATATCAGCTGCCATCCTGAGAATGAGGTAAAGAATGCTATTTTTTTCCCCTTTCTTACTAATCATATTTTATTTTTTTTCCATATTCCTGATATTTTATATTATTTTTTTCCAGTAATTTTATTCAAATCATAATGGTTTATAATATTGTGTAATTTCAGGTGTATATTATTATTAATCAATTTATGAATAGACTTCATTACGCTCACCCCCAGTAGTCTAATTATTGTCCATCACTGTAAGTATTGTCCCTTTACCCCTTTCACCCTCCCCACAACCCCCTTCCCTCCTGGTAACCACTAATCTGTTCTTTTTATCCATGTGTTTATCTTCCACATATGAGTGAAATCATGCAGTATTTGTCTTGCTCTGTCTAGCTTATTTCGCTTAACATCATACCCTCAAGTTCCATCCATGTTGTTGCAAATGGGACGATTTTGTCTTTTTTTTTATGGCTGGGTAGTATTCCACTGTATATATATACCACATCTTCTTTATCCATTCATCAGTTCTTGCGTACTTGAGTTGCTTCCACATCTTGGCTATTGTGAATAATGCTGCAATGAACATAGGGGTGCATAAATCTCTTTGGATCACTGATTTCAAGTTCTTTGGATAAATACCCAATAGTGGGATAGCTGAATCATATGGTATTCTATTTTTAATTTTTCTGAGAAATCTCTGTACTATTTTCCATAGTGGCCGCACCAGTTTGCATTCCCACCAGCAGTGCATGAAGGTTCCCTTTTCTCCACATCCTCTCCAACGTTTCTTGTTTTTTGTCTTGGTTTCATTCCGACTGGTATAAGGTGATATCTCATTGTAGTTTTGATTTGCATTTCCCTAATAATTAGTGGTGTTGAACATTGGTCCGTGTGCCTGTTGGCCATCTGTATATCTTCTTTGGAAAAATGTCTGTTCATATCCTCTGCCCATTTTTTAATTGAATTGCTCGTTTTTTTCTTGTCGAATTGTATGAGATCTTTATATATTTTGGATCTCAACCCGTTGTCAGATATATGATTCGCAAATATTTTCTCCCAGTTGGTGGATCATCTTTTCATTTCATTCATGGTTTCTTTTGCTTTGCAGAAGCTTTTTAGTCTGATGTAGTCCCATTTGTTAACTTTTTCATTTGTTTCCCTTGCCCAAGTAGACATGGTATTTGAAAAGATGCTGCTAAGACCAATGTCAAATAGTGTACTGCCTTTATTTTCCTCTAGGAGTTTTATGGTTTCAGGTCTTACATTCAAGTCTTCAATAAATTTTGAGTTAATTTTTGTGAATGCTGCAAGATAATGGTCTACTTTCATTCTTTTGCTTGTGATTGTCCAGTTTTCCCAACACCATTTATTGAAGAGACTTTCCTTTCTCCATTGTATGTTCTTGGCTCCTTTGTCCAAGATTAACTGTCCATAGATGTGTGGTTTTATTTCTGGGCTTTCAATTCTGTTCCACTGATCTGTGTGTCTGTTTTTGTGCCAGTACCATGCTGTTTTGATTACTATAGCTTTGGAGTATATTTTGAAGTCAGGGATTGTGATGCCTCCAAGTTTGTTCTTTTTTCTCAGGATTGCTTTGGCTAGTCGGGGTCTTTTGTTGTTCCATATAAATTTTAGGATTCTTTGTTCTACTTCAGTGAAGAATGTCGTTGGGATTCTGATTGGGATTTCATTGAATCTGTAGATTGCTTTAGATAGTATGGCCATTTGAACTATGTTGATTCTTCTGACCCATGAGCATGGAATATCTTTCCATTTCTTTATGTCTTCTCAGTTTCTTTCAATAATGTCTTATGGTTTTCAGTGTACAGGTCTTTCACCTCTTTGATTAAATTTATTCCTAGATACTTTATTCTTTTTGTTGCAATTGTAAATGGGATTGCCTTCTTGATTTCTCTTTCTGCTAGTTCGTTGTTAGTGTATAGAAATGCAACTGATTTTTGTAAGTTGATTAATTGTACCCTGAAACTTTGCTGAACTTGTTTATTATTTCTAATAGTTTTCTGATGGATTCTTTAGGGTTTTTTTTTTTAAATAAGTGGTAGAAATAACCCTTAACCCATTTCATTTAGGAGTAGTGCTTTGAACTAAGACGTTACTAATAGATTAGCCCTTACATAACTTGAGTATGTGAGTTAGTAGAATGTTTAATAAAAAACTAGATGTGATGTCAAGAATACACTCCTCTATAATATAATGAGATTTCATCAGCCAATTCTGGCAAGCAGACCAGGTATTTTGCAGAGTTTCAGAATCAAAATTGAAGCACGATAGGAATAAGAAACACTTTCTTTCACTAGAACAATTCTTTTCCTTGTGAGTTATGGTCAATTGCAGAAATTTTTAATAGTTTTATTTTAGGACATTTAGAAATAAGAGCAAAAAATGGAACTTTTCCCTCAAAGTTTTCCTGGTGTAGTTTCTCAATAATAATCTTTTGTGTTCCCGGTATACAGAACTTATTGACAATCTGCATGCATCTACATTTATTTAGGCGTTGATTTTGTTAATATCTTCACCAGGCCTCTAGGTCTGCAGGCATCACTCATTCAGTAGATACCCCAATGTTTGTCACTCAGTCTTCTGCCCCTCGTTTTTCTCTAAGGTAAAAAGGAGAACTTCCATTTGTACCATTGACTCAATAGAAGGATGTTACAATACAGAATATATTCGTGGAATCGTCAGTAACTGAGAATTTTTGATGGCAGTGTGAGAATATTCAGCCAAAATAGTAAAGGAGATTTTGGTAGAAGTTCTATTTCTAGAAACTTATTCAGAAGTTCTGGTCTGGATTCTGTCACAAATTCTTTGTGTAATGTTGAGTCTTAATTAACGTCTCTGGGCCTCAGTTTCCTGCTAGAGAAATTTATCTAAATAATGTGTTGTAAAGAACAAATTATGTGAAACACAAATCCTATGAGATGCTCCTTTCAAAAGGGGCCTGCAATGAGACAGGTTTAGAAAATATGTCATATCAATGCCTATTCCTCAAGTCTATGTGATTATTATTACAAATCAACCAACTTATTTAATCATGGAATCCTTTTCTCAGGTTAATACTTATTAAAATCCAGATAGAACACTTTAAGAAAGGCTGGATTAAATGATCCATATGTCTGTTTCCAGCTAAGAAAATCCTTTAAAAATAATAGCTTTAGGCCTTCAGAAAATTATTGATAAATGACAAAATCATAAAACAAAATTATCAGTAAGCTAAGACTTCAATAAAGTAAATAAATCTTTATTCTTATGGATCAATAGTAAGGGAATACACAAAATGAAAATAGTCCTATTAGGGTGATGACATTAGGCTTTTATCTTTCAAAATAACTTTTTTGTCGCTATATTGTTTTTATAATTAAAACATTTTTGCACAGAAATAAAACTTTTCTCTCTGTGCCCTGCAAATAATGTAGTTCTAGCAAATAATGTCATTTTGTTCATTTTTAGGTCATTCTTTGATTGTCAACCTTTTGGCTATTCTTTGGTAGGGTATAGGCAACATAAGTAAATGGACACCTCGAACTTTCAGTGACGATTGCTTCAAGACATAGCCCTTAGTCTGTGGGAGCAGGAAACCATTACACACACACACAGTTGTGTATATCCCTTGCACTTGTACCAACTTTCTCAGGATATTTGGCCAAACCATTCCACCACTATGTGGCTTTGTCCACTGAACTAGAAAAGAACACTACTGATCTTATCATCATGACCCATATTCATAATCTGTCCTGTCTGCCATGGCCAAATTGATTTGTGCATCCACGTGGATGTGCTGATACAATCTTACTGGTTCCTCTCTGCTTAGTGAACTTTAAATCAAGAGATGGGTTCTGAATTATGCCTTCAAATATAATTTATTGAAAATTAAAAAAGTTTATATTTGTTTGATTTCTGTTTTCAATGATGTCAAGAAATTTCTTTGATTGAAGTTTTAACTGTTTAATGGGTTGTCCCTTGGAAGAGCTCTGATCTCTGTGGTTAAAAAAATAAAGGAAGACTATTGTCCCAATGAACCAAACAGGGGGAATAATTCTTCACTAATCCAAATAAAATTCATGTTAAGATATAAATTAGATTTCAAACATTAGAATCATATAAAGCAAGAGCTAAAATGTCATACTTGTGGTCATAGTCTCCCAGAAGAGAAATTCTCCCTCTCATTTCCTGTCATCCTGGGGGTGAGTCCAAATCCGATGTTAAGAGGAAGTGCTATCTTTCTTTTGTCTTTTCAATTAGGGTGGTTCAAGCAGCATGGTTGCCATTGGCAATAAATACCTTTGCCTCCAAAACATTTCTCCTCCCCTGCAGTCTTTGGACATCGAGAGCCTTGCCTTCTGCCAGCAGTGCCAGTGTAGGGTGTCTGTCCACCACTTTTTATACTAAGCTTGAACTTGTTTCAGAAATACATGCACAAATCTGATTTATGCCTTCAACCAGTTGACTGCATATGTTTTCATCACACCTGACTCCAAATAGTTCCAGCATGCTGTCAGACCCTTTTTCATATTCCAGGATGTTGACCGAGGATATTGATTTCCTTATTATCCCAAGGTTAGTGGAGCCACCTGTGGCTTGAGGGACATCTGAGTTGAAAAAAAAAAAAGAAAGAAAGAAACAAGGAAAGACAATTCTAAGCCAGATTGTCGGTAGAAAGTAGTAAAGAAAAGTGGTTGTCTTTTTTTTTTAATCAACAATAATGAGATATAATTTACATAAATTAAAATGCACCTATTTTAAATGGAAAAATTCCAATGAATTTTGACAAATTTATTTATCAGTGTATCTACCACCACAATTGATAACACACTTCTATCACCCCAAAAGAGTTCCTCACGTCCCATTATACTCAATTCCCCCCAAACTGCTGCCTCAGGTAACCACTAATCTGCTTTCTGTCACTGTAGGTTGATTTTGCCCGTTGTAGAATGACATATAAATGGAACCATACAGTATATGGTTTTTTGTGTCTGGCTTCTTTCATTCAATATAATGAGTTTGCAATTCATTCACACTGTAGTATATATCAGTAATTCATTCCTTTTTATTGCTGAGTAGTTTTCCATAGTATAAATGCGCCACAATTTGTTTACCCATTCACTAGCTGATGGTCATTTAGGTTGTTTCAAAGCTTAGGGCTGCTATGAATATCTTGGGTGAATATCTAGGAGTGAGATGGCTGAGTCATTTGGTACTGGCTTTTAAAAGTCTAGTGAATGCTCTCTAAGTCACCATTTCTTCTGTTTTACATTATCCACTGAGCTTTCTAAGCTCCCCCCAAATGTATCTACCTTCAAAGAACACGAAGAGAACTCCTTTCCTGAAGAAAGGAGAAAGGAAGCAAAGCAGAAGTTTATCCTATCAATGTCTTCTTCTCAGATTGTGCCTGACAGGACTGGCTAAGAGAAATCCCAGAACATCCCATTTATATAACACTATTGTAAACGGTCTTTTTTTAAAATTTCAGTTTCCAATTTCACATTGCTTGTTTGCAGAAGTCTGATCGATTTTTCTTTGTTCACCTTGATTCCTGTGACCTTGCTAAACTCACTGTTTTTCTAGAAGTTTTTTGGTAGATTCCTTGGAATTTTCTACATAAAACAAACAAACAAACATGTGATCTGCAAGGAGGGGCAGTTTCATCTCTTTCCTTCCAAATTCTATACCTTCTATTTCTTTTTCTTGTGCTATTGCAAAGAATATGGGTGACAAGAGTGGACATCCTCACCTTTTCCTGAAGGTAGGTGGAAAGCATTCAGCCTTTCAACATTAGGTATGATGTTAGCTGTAGATTTTTTTGTAGATGCCCTTTATCAGGTTGAGGAAGTGTCCTTCTAGTCCTAGTTTGCTGAGACTAGGATTTTTTCAAATATTTTTCTGCATTGATATAATCTTGCAGTTTTCCTCTTTAGACTGTTAATATGGTGGATTGCATTGATTGATCCACAAACATTGAAGCAGTGTTGCAGTCTCTGGACACTCTACTTGTTGCAATGTCTAGATACTCTCATGATACGTTATTCTTTTTACATATTGTTGGATTCAATTTGCTATCTTTTTTTTTTTTTTTTTTTGGATTTTTGTCTATGTTCTTGTGAGATATTGGTCTCTAGTTTTAATGTCTTTTGTTTTGTATGAGGGTAATTCTAGCCTATAAATTGAGTTTAGAAGTATCTCCTCCTCCTCTTCTATTTTGTGGAAGTGATTGTGTTCATTTGGTATTATTTCTTCTTTAAATGTTTGGTAGAATTAATCAGTGAATTCACCTAGGTCTGGAGATTTCTTTTTAGAACTTTTTTTTTTTTTACTCTGAATTCAATTCTTTTTATAATTATAGGGCTATTTAGGTTATCCATTTCATCTTGAGTGAGTTTTGGCAGTTTGTGGATTTTGAGGAATTGGTCCATTTGATTTTGGTTGTAGAATTAATGTGCACAGAGTTGTTCATAGTGTTCCCTATGATCCTTTTGCTATCTGTTGTGTCTATAGTGATATCACCTCTTTTATTCCTGATGGTAATTTGTGTCTTTTTCTTTCTTTTTTTCTTTTTAAATTTTTTGTTTATTGCAGTAACATTGGTTTATAGCATTGTAAAAATTTCAGGTGTACATCATTATACTTCTATTTCTGCATAGATTACATCATGTTCACCACCAAAATACTAATTACAACCCATCACCACACACATGTACCAAATTATCCCTTTCACCCTCCTCCCACTCCCTGATTTCAAAATATACTACAAAGCTATAGTAACCAAAACAGCATGGTACTGGCACAAAAACAGACACACAGATCAATGGAATAGAATCAAAAGCTCCGAAATAAACCCACATGTGTATGGACAGCTAATCTTTCACAAAGGAGCCAAGAACACACATGGGGAAAAGAAAGTCTCTTCAACTAATGGTGTTGGGTAAACTGGATAGCCACACGCAAAAGAATGAAAGTAGACCCTTACCTTACTTACACCATACACAAAAATTAACTCCAAATGGATTAAAGACTTGAATGTAAGACCTGAAACTGTGAAACTTCTAGAAGAAAACATAGGTAGTACGCTCTTCGACATCAGTCTTAGCAACATCTTTTCAAACACCATGTCTGTCTTTTTCTTTCTTTGTCATTCTTGCTAGATTTTTAAAAATTTTATTACTGTTTTCAAAGAAACAGCTTTTGGTATTATTTATTTTCTCTATTGTTTTTCTGTTTTCATTTTTTTGATTTCTGCTCATTATTTTCTTCCTTCTGCTCAGTTGGGTTTATTTTGCTCTTCTTTTTCTAGTTTCTAAAGGTGGTACCTTTAACTTAAGCTATTTCCTTGAGACCACCTTTCTTTTCTAATATAAGCATTTAATGCTACAAATTTCCTTCTAAGCATTGCTTTAGCTTCTCCCACAAATTTTGACATGTTGTATTTTAATTTTTGTTCATTTCAAAACATTTTCTAATGTCCTTTGAGATGTCCTCATTGACCCATGGATTATTTAGAAGTGTGTTATTTAATTTTAAGTGTTTGGAGAGTTTCCTATTATCTTCTGCTACCAGTTTCTAATTTAATTCCATTACATCTGAAGATATACTTTGTATAATTTCAATTCTCTCAAATTTATTCCTCCTTAATTTTTGATGTCAACTAATCAGAAATTTCTATTCCAGTGAAACAAATGTTCTAAATGAGGAAATGTATACTGTAATAGAGTAAAATCATGTTGATATGATGCCTAAGTACCATTGGTAAAGATGCTTTTCCAGCATATATTTGTAATGATAGTGAACTTGTTTTGTATATTTATGTTCAATTGAAAACTCTGAAAGAAACATTTCAAATACTGGAAGCCTATTGTTTGGAGAGTCATGTGGATGATGTACTTTGGTTTGTGAATAGAATTCCCATTCCACCCCACCTACCCCACCCATTTTAGCCAGCAGAAAAGGGATCTTCACGATTGGATAAGATTTTAAAAACAATTAAGCAACCTTGAAACATCCTCAGGAACTAAAGTTTGGGGTAGGTGCCCTGGAGAGAGATTTTTCTCTATATTATGGTAGTATGTTCCTCATTGCAGGCTTTTCTACTGATGATTTATTTGTCATCAGTCATAAGATGTCCTGGTATGTTCTCCACACTGTTCCAAAATGCTGTGGAGTTGTGGAGTGGGCAATAGAAGAGAATAGAAGACATCACGGTATGTAGGATTAGGGCTTTAATACGCAAATTAGTAGCCTCTAATATGGAGTTTTCAAGAGTAAAAAAAAAATATCTGTCTCCAATGTGCCATACTTTCTCTGTTAACAGAATCTTACTTCAGAGGGTGGGGCATCCCAATCCATAGCTTTTAAATTTCACTATGAATGAATCTCCTGCAAGCACCAAGGGCATTCCTCTCTGGACCACATTATGAAAGCCATGGCCTTAATCATTGTGTGGTTTATTAACGCTCCCAGGTAAATAGTTATCTAGAATATGTTCAGTTAGCCTGTTCTACCCCAATCACACTTCTGGTAGTCCCGGGACTTCCTGCTGTATTTGAAAACTCTTTGCCAATAAAGTTATATTAAGAATAGCAACCACAGTGATGGAGATTTAACAAACCCAAAGGCAACTTGGCACCAATGAGAGGTGGGACTTGGTGGATAAACACCTCAGCCTTCCCACCCTGAGGGGGGCAATTCTGAGCTTCACTCTTCATGGTTCCTCTGAGTCTCTAATGGAATTCAGCCACGGTTGCTCTCCTTGTAATTCACTGATTAACATACACTTTATTGGCTCTTTCCCCTCCCTGTCTCACTGTGCCAACTCCTTTGCTCTTGTCCCAAATACACTACTGGCACCCAAATCTATGTCCTAGGTTCTGCTTTCATGGGAATCCAAAATAAAATAGTAGATATTCAATAAATATTTGTTGGATAAATTTTTAAATGTAGTTTCACAAAAAGAAAACACAACAAATAGAACATTAAATAGAGAGAATGCACTAAGACTGAAAATTTCTGGGCAAACATCCTCTACCTCATCTCTTCGCCTCACACAACCTCTGATATTTAGACTCCTTTTCCTGGGTCAACAAGACTGTCAATCTTGAGCCACAAAGCCACCTGTCACAAAAGAACACCCACGCAAGGAAAGAGAGCTTCTTCTTTCTTAGGTCTCCTTCAGTAATATTTTTAAAGATTAAAGAATTTTCTTTTGCTCCACCCTCATTCAAGACAGGATTCATGGTACAGTTCTTTGAATAAGACCGCTCATTAGTTTTCTCTTCCTCCTGAGTAAATAACTCTGCTTCTTCACCTGTTTCCTTTTATTCAATTGGTAAGATTTAGGCCTCAATTAGTTGGCCATTATCACAGTAATGTTGTATAATGAACCACTCAAAAACTCAATGGCATTCAACAATAAATATTTATTCTTACAGTCATGAGTCTGCAATTTCACTGTAGAATCAGCTGATCTGGGGTGGGCTCAGCTGGGCTGCGCTTCAGTCTGGGCATTTGGCTGATCTTGGTTCCTCACTGTGAGTTGGACTCAGGTCTAATCCATGTGTGTTTATTCTGGTCCTCCAACTGAAGGGGCAGTAGCTACCCAAGACATTTAAAGCCTCTGCTTGCTTCAAGACAACTAACATTCCATTGGCTAAAGCAAGTCCCATGGCCAAGCCTAAAATCAAGGGGTGGGAGAATGTACTTGGCCGTGGCAAGGATGTGGATGTAAACCCTACTACATGAGAGTCGGGAATTGTAACCAATAACTCAATCTACCACAAAGCCCTGGCTGGTTGGGATGATGAATGGTCTCGTTTAGTGGTTTTCAAAGTGTGATCTGGAACCCTGTAGGAGTCCCTGAGACCTATTAAGGGATTTGCAAAGTTGAAACTATATTCATAATAATGAGATATTATTTGACTTATTTACTTTTATTTGCTCATGAGTGTACAGTGCAGTTTTCTAGGGTCTCCAAGATGTGTAACATGGCAGCAAATTGACTGCAGAAGCAGATATGAAAATCCATTTGTCTTCTGAGGTGGCAGATATTCAAGTGATTTGGAAAATATAAAACAGTGATTATTTTTTCTCACTGATTATTTTCAAATATATGGTAAATTTTCATTAAAAATATGTCACTTATGTTAACAGGTAATGACTTGATTATTGTCCTTTTTAAAGAATTTATAAATAAATATTTTTAAAATTTCTCGGCTTTAATGTCAAATATGGTAAGTATTAATAGATGCAATTTATATAAACAAAAGATCTTTGGAGTTGTCAATAATTTACTTTTAATTTTTTCCTTTTTTTCTATTGTGCTAAAAAATACATAACATAAAAGTTACCATCTTAACCATTTTTAAGTGTATATATAGTCAGCAATGTTAAGTATATTCCCATTGTCATGAAACAGATCTCCAGAATTCTTTTCACCTTGCAAATCTGAAACCCATTAAACAATTCTCCTGCCCACCCCTGCCCCAGTTCCTGGTACCATTATGCTTTCTATTTCTGTGAATTTGACTATTTTAGATACATTATACAAGTGGAATCATATGGTATTTGTCTTTTGGTGGCTGGTTCCTTTCACTTAGCATAATGTTCTCCAGATTCTTTCATGTTGTAGCATGTGACAGGATTTCCTTCCTTTTTAAGGCTGAATAATATTCCATTGTATGTACAGTCATGCATCACTTAACAGTAGGGATATGTTATGAGAAATGCATTGTTAGGCAATTTTGCCATTGTGCATCACACAGTATACTTACACAAATCTGGATGATATAGCCTACTACACACCTAGGCTATGTGATATAGCCTATTGCTCCTAGGCTACAAACTTGTTACTGTAACAAATACCATAGGCAATTGTAATACAATGGTAAGTATTTGTGTATCTAAACATATCTAAACATAGAAAAGGTACAGTAAAAATAAAGTATAAAAGATAAAAAATGATACACTGTGTAAGGCACTTAGATTAATGGAGCTTTCAGGACTGGAAGCTGCTCTTGGTGAGTCAGTGAGTGAGTGGTGAGTGAATGTGAAGGCCTAGGACATTGCTGTACACTGCTGTAGACTTTATAAACACTGTAGGCTACACTAAATTTATAAAAAATGTTTTTCTTCAATAATAAATTAACCTTAGCTTATTGTAATTTTTTACTTTATAAACTTTAAAATTGTTTTGAACTTTTGACTCTTTTGTAATAACATTTAGCTTAAAACACAAAACACATTGTATAGCTATGAAAAATATTTTCTTTCTTTATATCCTTATTCTAAAATTTTTTTTCTATTCTTAAATTTTTTTTACTTTTTGACTTTTTTGTTAAGAATTAAGACACAAACACAGACATTAGCTTAGGCTTACACAGCGTTAGGATCATCAATATCTTTGTTTTCCAACTCCTCGTCTTGTCCCACTGGAAGGTCTTCAGGGGCAATAGCACGCATGGCGCTGTCATCTCCTATGGCAACAATACCTTCTTCTGGAATAGCTCCTGAAGGACCTGCCTGAGGCTCTTCTTGAGGAGCTGTCACTCTTTTCAGAAATATGTCTATGGTGGTTTGCTAAATTTGCTTTTTCATCAAAGATTTGTTTGTAAGCAGATAATGCACCATGAACATTCCTCTCTATTAATGAAAACCTTTCTGTTGGGGTCCATGTTTTTAAACTTTTTAAAGAGCTTTTTGAGGTCTGCAAAAGCTTCTGCTAAATCCTTCATTGTGAATTTTCTTGAGGGTTGTTCTTTTTCATCTCTTGCCGTTCCCTGTTCTCCTGCTTCCCTTTCAGCTATGCATTTCTGTTCCAGTTCTAACAACTCCTCATTTGTCACTTCCTCAGGAACCACCTCTAGGCGCTCCTCAATGTCAAACTCATTCACACCTAGGTTAAAGTTGTTTGCATCTCAACCACACTCTTGTTGATTTTTTCAGCCTCCTCATGCTTGGCAAATCCTTTGAAGTCATGGACGAACTTCCTGAGTGTCTTCCTTCAGATCCATTCATACGCTCCTCGTTGACATCGCCCAAAGCCCAAGCAAGGCTCTTGATGCAGTCATAGATGTTGTAATCCTTCCAGAATTGCATCAGTGTCTTCTCAGTGTTTCCTCAGTTCCAGCAATAGCCTAGGCTATTGCTAGAGAACCTGAGGTTCTCCTCAGGTAGTAGGCCTTAAAAGCTGCGATAACACCTTGATCCATTTGTCAGATCAAAGAGGTGGTATTTGGAGGGAGAAACATCACTTTGATATTGGGATGAAGATCACCAGTGAAAGGAGGATGTCTAAGACCATTATCAACAATAAGCAAAATCTTAAAAGGTATGTTATTCTCCAAACAGTACTTCTCCATTTCACTGGCATAGCAATTCAGGAAGGCAACTTGGAAGAGGAGCTGGGTCACCCATGCCTTCTTATTGCTCCTGTAGTACACCGGCAGTGTGTGCTTATTGATATGCCTGAAGGCCCTGGGGTTCTCATTGTGCCAGATCACAAAGGGTTTCAATTTGTAGCCTGCAACATTGCCCCCAAGCAAGACTGTTATCCTGTCCTTAAAAGCCTGGAAACCTGCAATTGACATGGATGAAAGTCCTTTCAAGCATCCATTTCCAGAATACGGAGGTTTCATCCATATTGCATGTTTACTCTGGCAAGTAATTCTCCTCCACGGTTAGCTTATCTAGTGTTTCCAAAAATTCTTCAGCTGCCTTCACACCAGCACTTACAGACTCACCACTTACTTTCACATTATGTAATGAATAATGATTCTTGAATGGTTTAAACCACTCAGAGCTAGCAGTAAATTCAACATCATAATTAGGTCCAGCCTTTTCTTTCAACATTGCAAACATTTTGCTTTGGCTGTGATCATCATGGTGTTGAGAGGGATACACTTCTGTGTCTGGTCTTCAATTTAGGTCATTAGAAGTTTCTCCGTGTCTGATATAGTCCCTTCTCAAGGTTTTGTTAGTCTCATTGTCTTCAATGAAGCAGATCCTTCAACAGCTTCCATCGCTGTTCTTCTTCAAGATCGTAGCTGTGGTGCAATGGGACATGCCTGACTGGTGAGCAATAATCATCACTGATTTTTCACCTTTGTTGTCCTTAATCACTTTTAATTTTGTTTCCAAGGCAATCACTCAACATGGCTTCTTACTGGCAACATTAGGAGTGGATTTTGTATGTTTAGGGGCCATGATGAACAAAACAACATGAGACTCAATCAAGCACAAGAGAAAATGAAGCAATCAAGAGATGTGGTAAATATGAGATGTATGAGGCTGCTGCTGGTGTAACATGGCATACTGTTTTACAGTAAACTTTTTTTATAAGTAGAAGGAGTACACTGTAAAATAATGATAAAAAGTATAGTATAGTAAATATATAAACCGGTAACATAGTCATTTATTATCATTGTCAAGTATTATGTACCATACGCAATTGTATGTGCTATACTTTTATATGCCTGGCAGCACACTAGGCTTGTTTACATCAGCATCACCATAAACACGTGAGTAATGCGTTGCACTATGACATTATGTTGACAATGATGTCACTAGGCAATAGGAATTTTTCAGTTCCATTATAATCTTATGGGACCACTGTCATATATGTGGTCAATTGCTGACCAAAACGTCATTATGCAGCGCATGACTGTATCTACCACATCTTGTTTATCATCTATTCGTCTATCAGTGGATATTTGGGTTGCTTCAACCTCTTGGCTATTGTGCATAGTGTTGCTATGAACATAGATGTGCAAATATCTCAAGACCCTGCTTTCAATTCTTTTGAATTTATAGCCAGAAGTGGAATTGCTAGATCAGACGGTAATTCTATTTTTAAGTCAATAATTTATTTTTAACTAATATTTTTATTTTGAGATAATTTTACATTCATATGCAATCATAAGGAATAATACCGAGAGATCTATGTACACTTTACCCGGTTTTCCACAATGGTAACATCTTGAAAACTATAGCACAATATCATGACGAGGACATTGCCATTGATACAATCAAAGTACAGAACATTTCCATCACCACAGGGAACCCTCATGCTGCCCTTTTATAGTCACACCCACTATCTTCCCATCCCCTCCTTAACCTCTACATTGACCATTCTATCTGTACTTGAAAAATGTGCTACTTCCTTCTGGCCTCCACGGTTTCTGGTCAGAAATCTCCTGTTTTTCAAAATGTTTTCTCCCTTTGTGTCGTGTTGTTTCTTTCTTGTTGCTTTCAAGATAGTTTCTTTGTCTTTAGTTTTCAGAAGTCTGATTGTAATGTGTCTTGGTGTGGATTTCTTTGAGATTTATCATATTTGGGGTTTGCTCGGCTTATTGAGTCTGTTCATTTATGTCTTTTACTAAATTTGGGAAGTTTTCAACCATTATTTCAATTGTTTTTTCAGTCTTGCCTTCTTTCTCCTCCATTCAGTTTATTTCGGTTATTGTACTTTTCAGTTCTAAAATTTCCATTTGGCACTTGTTTACATCTTCTATGCCTTTGCTGAAATTTTCTATTTCTTTGCTTGTTTCAAATAAGTTTGTAATTGCTCATTAAAACATTCTTATGACTGCTTTAAAATCTTTGTTGGATAATTCTAACATCTCTGTAATCTCAGTGTTTGTATCTATTGATTGTCTTTTTTTTTTTTTTTGCTGGGAAAGATTCACCCTAAGCTAACATTTGTTGCCATTCTTCATCTCTTTTTTTTTTCCTCCCCAAAGCCCCAGTACATAGTCATATATTCTGGTTGTAAGTCCTTCTAGTTCTTCTATGTGAGCCACCACCATAGCGTGGCTACTGACAGATGAGGAGTGTGGTTCCACACCCAGGAACCAAACCTGGGCCATCAAAGTGGAACATGCTGAACTTTAACCACTAGGCCATCAGAGCTGGCCCTATTGATTGTCCTTTTTATATTCAGTTTGAGATTTTCTTGGGTTTTGGTATGATTAGTTAATTTTTTTTTATTGAAACCTGGATATTTGGAGTATTATGTTATGAAACTCTGAATCTTTAGTAAATCCTCTGTTTTGGTTGACTTTTATTGATACTGCTCTGGCAAGAGAAGTTGGGATATCCCCTTATTACTTCCAGGTAGAGGTAGAAGTCCAGGTTCCCCACTTGGCTTTCATTGACTTCTGGAGGGGTTCTCCTCATTATTGCTGGGTGAGGAGTGGGAGTTCCAGCTCCCCACGAGGACTTCAGTGATATCTCCCTGGCTGGGAGAAGTAGGAGTACCTTGTTACTGCTCCCCATGTGGTCTCCATGCCACCATATTTGGGGTGTGGGATGATTTTGTCACCATTGGGCAATGATGAAAGTCTTGACTGTCCACTAGACCTCCTCTGACACCACTCCACTGGGGAGGCTGGGGCACCTTGTTGTGGCCTCTTGAGAGTGGAAATCTAGGCTGTCTACTCAGCTTTGCTTGTTTGGTTGGGGGTAGGACAAGTGTTTTCTGTGGTGTATGGCTGGAGTAGGGCAGTTATTGTCCAAAAGTTTTCTTTTTTGCTAGGCAGCCCCTTTTCTTTTCCTTCGGCTAGAGAGAGCAGGCTTGCAGGGGTGTGTGGGGGCCCTCTTTTCTTTGTGCCCATTGGCATTTCTGGGTTCTGGCTTCTTCAGCTCCAAGTCTTGGATATATAAGACAGAAAGGAAACCCAGAGAACTTACCACTATGTTGTTCCTTGGGTCCTGAGGTCCCTAGCTGGTTTGCCTTCTTCTTGACATCTTTTGGAGTCTTTTAGTGTTTATTTTATATGTAATGTCCAGGAGTTTTAGTTGTACTTAGCAGGAGGAATAAGGAGAAGTATGTCTACTCCAGTTTCCTGAAGTGGAAGTCTCAATAGTTTTTACAAGTAAAAAGAAGTTCTGAGACCAAAAGGGCTGAGAACTGCTGATTAAATTCTAAGATTCTTAGATTTTGGATTCCATGTATATGTAAAACAAAACAAAACTAAAGAGTTTTAGAGGTAGTCTCAATAAGGTTGCTTTCTATTCATTGCGCCAGACAAAGGCAGTAAAAAACAAATGGTCCTCTCATAATTTATCACCATCTTTTCACTAAAGAGATGTTTTACCACCATAAAGTAAGAAACCCAAACTCTCTGAAGAAGTGGCAGTCCTTTAAGGTGTACAAATATAGCATTATAAAAAATTTTATCTCCATCTTTTTAAAAAATTTTTCTCAACTCCCTCTGGTCCAGTGGAAACTCAACTTTACATAAGTACCTGTGGAGAGACAAGTATGTGGGAACTCCTGCTCTAGTTTACCTCACTGGCAATGGTGATTTTAAACTCACACTACCTGGCCCATAGTAAGGAGATTACAAAATTTTGTTGAATGAAATTCTCTCTAGATTCATTTCATAGATTTGCAGAGAAAGGGATCTTTTCACACTTGATCTGTAAAATCAAGTTGCTTGTTTCATGTAGGACGTTGCACTACATATACCCAGGTTCTGGAATAATTGTCTAATATGGTGTTGCAAGAAGGTCTGTGAAGAATGGCAGAAGCTTGTTGCTGTTTTTGGATAAGCGTTTGTTATTAGTTTTTCTTTCTTATGGTTTTGCCTATTTTTTTTTACCCAGAAGCTGTTGTAATGGGTGTATTTTTAGCACTAAATACATAAATTAAATGTTGGGTCCAATCCAGACAGAATTAGGCTCTGCAGCTGCTTTCCCCTAGACACACTGACAGCATTACTCAGTCTCTGCAGGTTTCATGAGCCCAGGCATTATGAGAGTGAGGGTAGGGCCCTTGGCTCCTCCTGGGTCCTCCAGTGGTCAGTAGAACATTTCTCCAGGACATGGCACCCAACCACAGGGTCTACAGAAATAGCCTTTCTGAAATAGTGGAGGTTCTCTATGTAAGAAGGAATAATTTAAATCCCTGTGATCTTTGTTTACTTCAACAGACTCTCTCTAGACTAAATCATTTCCCCAAGGGCCATCAAGCCAAGTGCCAATTTAATCTCAAATCCTCAAAGGAAAAGCCTACTGTTGTCGGTGGCATGTCCTTCTCAGGATGGAAATAAGACAAGTCTAGCTTTCTGCTGGGCCAGGAAGCATTGATTGCAGGAGAGAGCAAATGCTCTTACAGTCTAATCAATCTCACAGAGCAGATGGATACGGCAATTAGTGCAAAAACAGTTTTGCCAAGAATATTAACACTTCTTGAGTTTATCAAGAAGGGGTGAAGTTTCTAGTCAATAATTTTCTAAACTTATAGAACAGTTATTGGTGAGCAACAGGGTGTAGGATCTATGGTCTTGTACTCTCACGTAGGCCAATGAGGTAATTAGTAGAAATGAAAGAATTAGGTTCTTCATAAACATCAAGTGAGACGTGGAATTGAGAACAAAAGACTTTTCTAGTTAATAAATGCTCCAACTCTTCTGAAAAATATTGAAGTGGCTATTTCGTTTTGACACAAGTAATCCAGAGAGTTGCTTTAATTCTTTACCTTTGCAAACCTTGGCATTGTTTAATGATCTAGGGCAGAGGTTGACAAATATTTTCTATAAAAGGCCAGAGAGTAAATATTTTAGGCTTGATGGCCATATGGTCTCTTTCACAATCACTCTAATTCTGCTATTGTAGCACAAAAACAGCCATAGAGAATATGCAAATGAATAGGCATGCTGTGTTCTAATAAAACTTTGTTTACAAAACAAGTGGCAGGCCAGATTTGGCCCATGGACCACAATCTCTTATCTAGGGCATTGATATTGTCCTTTGATTCCCTCTAATATCATGTATAGAAATACTTTCTTTTTCCAAAATTAGGACATTTATTGGAAGCACCAAACTTAAAAATAGGTTGTTTCTAGAATCATTAAAAGAAGTTAGTTTGCCACGTTATTCCCAGAATTTCTCTTTTACTCATGATATGGAAATATGCAGGAGGTATGCTCCTTCTTTGAGTAATCTCACTTACCAAGCAAAGTCTATTTCCTCTCCAACATCTTCATCTTTCGCTTCTTGTGTATTTCTTCCTTCTCCTAGCTCACTTCTCTTCTTCTCTTAGTTTTATTCTTTGTACAATTCTCCCCCTGCACCCTTTCCATATTTCAACCTCATTTTAGTTGAATGGGACTTTGTGGCATAGCCTGACAACCTAATCAAGAGGGTGAAAGGGATAATTTGGTACATGTGTGTGGTGATGGGTTGTAATTAGTATTTTGGTGGTGAACATGATGTAGTCCATGCAGAAATAGAAGTACAATGATGTACACCTGAAATTTTTACAATGTTATAAACCAATGTTACTGCAATAAACAAAAAATTTAAAAAAAAAACAAAAAAACAAAAACGAGTTGAGTGTTAAAGCTATGACCCTTCTGGCAAGTAAGGATAGAGCAGTGAATGCCAAAGCAAAACTACAGCTGCACTTTGAGAGATGAAAGAGTTGTTGAGAAATATATCCACTGGGGCCTAGTTACATAAACTGTGCCTTAGTTTAATTATCAATAATATAATGATAATAACGTATCTACCTTACATGGTCACTATATAGATTAAGTGAATTTGTATTATAAAGGGCTTAGAACAGTGCTAGCACATAAATTCAGGAACAAGGCAATGATATTTGCTCTCACCATTTCTATTCAACATTGTACTGAATGTTCTAGAAAATAAAATAAAGAAAGAAGGCATTTAGATTGGAAAGAAGAAATAAAACTGTCTTTATTTGAAGATTACAAGATTGTCTATGTGGAAAATCTGATGGAATCTACAAAAAAGCTACTAGAACTATTAAGTGAGTTTAGGCCAGGTTTCAGTATAAAAGATCAATATATAAAACATCAGTTGTGTTTGTATATACTAGAAATCAAAATTTTAAAAAATATCATATGCAGTGGAATAAAAAATATGAAATAAATTAGGGATAAATCTGACAAACATGTGTTAGAACTATACACTGAAAACTATAAAACATTGCTAAGAGAGATGAAAGAAGACCTAAATAAATGAAGAGATATACTGTGTTCCTGGATCCAAAGACTCAATATTGTTAAAATACCAATTCTTCCCAAAATGATCTACGGAGTTAAAGTAATTCCAATAAAAATCTAGCAGATGTTTTTTTTGTAGAAATTGATGAGCTAAATATAAAATTCTTAGGGAAATGAAAAGACCCAGAATCACCAAAACAACTATGAAGAAGAAGAATAAAGTTTGAAGACGTAGATTACCGATAGACTTATAAAACTATTGTAATCAAGACAGCATGGTCTTGGTGGAAAGCTTGACAGACACAAAACAAAAACAGAAAGTCCAGAAGTGACACACACATATATGGTCAACTGATTTTTGACAAAGGTGCAAAGGCAATTCAATGGAGAAAGAATAGTCTTTTAAACAAATGGTACTGGAACAATTGGAAATATATATGCAAAAAGAAAAAAATTTTGATTCATTCCTTGATACCTTGTACCATATAAAAAAATTAACTCAAAATGGATCATGGATTTAAATGTAAATTCTAAAACTGTAAAACTGCTAGAAGAAAAGATAGGAGAAAATTTTTGTGACTTTGGATTAGGTGAATATTACTTATATACAACACTGAACGCAAGACTTCGAGGAGAAAAAAAAATTGTTAAATTGGACTTCACCAAAATCAAGAACTTCTTTCTGTTCTTTAAAGGACACTGTTAACAGAATGGAAATACAAGCCACAGACTTACAGGAAATACTTGCAAGTCACATATCTGACAAAAGACTTGTAACCACAGTATATAAAAGACTCAAAACTCAATAATAAAACAAATAACCCAAGAAAAAATAGGCAGAAGAACAGACAATTCATGGAAGTAGATATATGAATAGCAAATCATATGAAAAGATATTCAATTAAGGAAATGCAATTCATTACAGAAATGCCAATTAGAATCATGATGAGATATCACTACACACCTACTAGAATGTTTAAAATTAAAAAGACTGACCATGTGAAGTGTTGGCAAGCATATGAAGCAACGGGAACTCTCATACACTTCTGGTAGAAATGTAAAACAGTACAACCACTTTGGAAAACTGTCGTTTCTCAAACAGTTAAACTAATACCTACCATATGAGAAATTATTTTACTCCTAGGAATTTACCCAAGAGAAATGAAATATGTCCATACAAAGGCATGCATATAAATGCTCACAGCATCTTTATTTGTAACAGACAGAAACTGGGAACAAGGCAAATATCCATCAACTGCTTAATGGATAAACAAATTACACTATATCCACAAAAGGTAATATCTTTCAATAACAAATGGAATGAACATGGATGAATCTTAAAATAATTACGTGTAGTGAAAGAAACAGATAAAAGGGAGTACATACTGAATTACTCCGTTTACATAAAATTCTAGAATATGCAAACTAATCTATAGTGACAGAAAGCAGATCAGTGGTAGACGAGGATGGGAAGGGTGGGAGGGGAGGATACTACAAAAGGGCACAAGGAAACTACTGGGATGATGGATATGTTCATTATGTTCCCAGTTGTGTGTGTGTGTCATATTTGCATTTGACATATGTGACATATGTGTCAAAACTTATCAAATGGTACACTTCATTTATGTACAGTTTATTGTATGTCAATTATACCTCAATAAAGCTGTAAAAAGTTTTGGTAACCCACCCTAATAAACTGTATAGGATCTCATGATATGCATTTCTATGCATCAAACATACTTTTTTCATTTTGTGTTATTTTCTATCCAAATTTTGCATGAATTTTATTTTTTCTTTCTTATTCCATGTTATTGTAGTGTATATGAAAGTCTTAGCAAACTGTTTTTTTGTAATAAGATGGTGTATAAAAACACACACAAATACAACGTCATATTTCAGCAGGACCATGAGATATTAAAGGCTAACAAAACCTCTTTACATATGGCAACTTAAAGTGCACCACTAAGAGGACTGTCCACGGCAAATGGGTCCATACTATATATCCAACACTTCTTCTACATTTTCTGATCTCATTCATTCATTCATTCACCAAACAGTTATTTCTGTGGCAGGATTTGAGTAATAGAATTACATGATATTTAAATTTGCTTGATCTTACATGGTGGATTATAACCATAGTTTGAGCATTACAGGAAAAATTGTAGGTACTAGATAGAAAGTTCTACTGATGTTAGATGCAGAGTTTCATCTCTATAACATATTTTTTCTTAGATGTTCAGTAGAAGAATTTATTTTTGGAGTCATGCTGACACATTCTGACATTTGAGTGGTTTGATTGTATTTGATGCATTACTCTTTAAAAAAGAGGATAAATGCTAAGTGCCTCTATGAACTTCAGTGTTTATAGCACAGAATTATTAATTACATTTAGTTCTTCGTTTGAAAAATAAGTTTACTGGACTGTACCAATTGGAGTGTGAATTAATTTAATGCAGTTTGAAATATAGGAATTACTGAATGCAGTTAACTTTTTATTATGTTATTTTTATTTCTTGAAGCACGCTCCTATTTAGAGATTTTTTTCTCCCCAGGCTAAGATTTCTGCCCTTTTTAATTTAGCCTTCATGGGCATGTTGCAAATATGCTACCTGGCTATGTTTTTCAGGTCTATTGTAGTAGAGCCAATTCTTCATTTCTCTGCTTCTCACCTGTTTCTGTCTATTTACTTGTGTATAAGATGTCAAAGGAAAATGAAAAGTAACACCTCCAAATACCACCTTGAAAAAGAAAATGCCAACAAATTCTTTTCTGCACCTGAAGCTTTTAATTCTTTAATCCACCATGGAATGTTGCTTAATTACATATTTTATTATGCATAACTGAAAATTATGTACTTTAGTTTCAACAATGATATGAAAGCACGCATTGTTTATAAATAAAGAGAGGCTGGCTTGTCTCTTTTTTTATGTTACAAATATTTGAGGAATTCTCACAGGTTCTCCCGCTAAAATTGGCTTTTTGAGAATTCTCAGAGGGCTCTGAGAAAAACTTCGTTTTAATATTTTCTCTAGAAATCAGAAAATTCATTTCTTTGCAAAATGTGAGATGATGTCATGTCATCATGGGCAAAAACCATTGAACAGTTGGGATAGTTTCATAGAAGTTTCATCTTAATTTTAATGAGTTTCACAAAGTATTTCATTAATGGAAAAATGTTACAATTGTTGAACTGGGTGGTGAATCCTTGGGGGTTCATTATACTGTTCCCTTCGTATTTGTGTGTATTTGAACATTTCTATAATAAAGTGTTCATTTAAAAAAAAATATTTGGTATATATGGATCCTACACCAGGATGGCAGAGCTTCGGAGTTAATATTGCATGGTGAAACATTTCATACACTTGATTTCAATAACTTAGTGATGGACTTTTTCATATTAGCAAAATATTTATATTGCTGAAAATTTTGAATTGCAATTATTTTTTCTTCTACATTTGAAAAAGCTTTTATTAAGGAGAAAATAGAGATTGAAACTTGTAGATAGAAGACTTGGGTTTGAGATCAATGTGGCCACTTAACAGCTGAACAAATCAGTTATTCCGAGTCTCCTCGCCCTCGTCTTTGAAGTGGGAATTCCAGGGTCTGCCTTAGGTACCTCATAGTGGAATGGAGATATGCTCATGGCACTGCCTCGTAAAATGAAGCATTCTACAAATGTTGCTATTATGGTTTTAAGCATATTTGAGGGTGATGTTAGGTAGGGGGCCTCTCTGGTAAAACAAATATTTGAAAATTAAAATTGGAAACGAAGGTGGAGTAGGTTAAACCTGTCCCTACATTAAGGTACTGTTGGACAGGTTTGTGCTCTGGACAAATGCTCATTTTGTATCACATTGCCCCAGACTCAATGAATTAATGGACACAATTAAATATCTGAACCTTCTCAACACACTCATCGAACAGGTACTGCTGGTTCTTTTGTGAGTGGAAAATCAGAAGAGCACATGGAACATCATTTCTTTTTGGGGGTGTAACGGCAGGAATTAGAGACTGTCACTGTAATGAAAACTTATTTGAATACCATAAAAAGCAAATATTCAATAACAGTAAAAAAATTAACTAACCGTAAAGAAATAATGTTCAGCATTTGACTTGGTGCAAAATATGTCACTTTAAAGTTTCTTTGTGTGCACTTTGCAAGGCAACAAGTATAACGTACTGTTCTACTGCATTCCCTCAGCAGCCACCTCATAACCAATATCATAGAGAACAGAGCCCAAGTCATGTGCTTTTGATCACAGTAGGGATATTAACAGTTGAAAATAGCTGACGAAGAAAGTGACTTAATACACAACATTGATATAAGGCAAGAATCCATAATGGAATTGTTGTAGAATTATTTTGATAAAATTAAATTTGGAAATAAAATACATATGATCTACATAAGTAGAGTAACATAAGAAAGGCTTAAAAATGTTGCTCATCTTTTAAACATTAATTCCAAACTATTTTTATTTAACATATGGTATTGTTAAACAGGTATAGTATTCTGGACATACACCTTCCACCACATTTCTTTGATAAGGGTACTTCATATTTTATCAAAAATGTGTATGTTAATAGATTGTAGTTTAGCCTTTGTCAAAAGACATGCAAGTATTTAGTATTTACATTAGAAGGACTGCCTCAGAAGAAACACTGAATTCATAATCTGCCCCCTTAAAAAGTCAAAAATATTTATTTGTAAGGTAGACTATTGCATTGATATCTTCCGATATTTTAGATGTGATTAATACTTTTGGACCTCCATTGGTTTCCACACTATCATGCAAATTTCTGGCTTGCTTTAACACAACAGTCCTGTTTCTATAGGCTATATAATAGGGCACATACACTTTAATTGCTCTTTTTGAAAATATCACCAGAAAGTTCAGAGTACCTCATTTATTGATAATATCATGACAATCAAGGACCTTAATATCAGCTGATGATAACACCAGGGAATAGGACAAAATTTAAAGATGGAATGTATGGGATTGTCATTTTTACTCATCTCAAACCATTTGAAAATGTTTTCTACTCAACCTATATATTTTAGATAAGCACAGTTAGATATAGATATCACTACTTGGGGGAAAAAACACTTCTTTTAAGCTCAGAATTCCTTAGAACTAAATGTTACTCGATACAATTTTTATACATAATATGTACAGACTTTGTAGCCAAGTGCCACACAACTAGGGCACACATATTAGTTACCTTGGTCTTCAAAGGTTATGTGTCAACTCTGCATATTATGTGCCAAGGAGCTACTATCAACATTATTTTTTGCATAATGTGCAAGTATTATATGGCCACAGAGTGTAATACAAATTAGTGGCAAAGTGCTGAGGAAAGGAATCCATGACAGATTCAGATGCACAAGGTTGATATTACCCGTAAACTACCTGACTCCGCTAAGGTCTTAACAGCACAAAGTGCTATGTCATGCCCAACTTTTAAAAGTCTCTGAAACACTTGGACACAATGAAGCTTGTTCAAGCAATTTTACCATAGCCACTAGCAATAAGACTAGTATGAGCGATAAATGACATCGTGGAAGATCACTCAGACAAATCTTTTCAAAATGTGCCATCTTCTCTGAAAACAATTTTGCTCACTCCATCATAACCGTCATTGTTTACTGACATGTGCTTTTGTTTATTTTGGTTTAAAATATCATATTAGCAAAATTATGCTGCTTAAGTTAAAGGGTCTAAGTGAGAATTTCATTAGTATTGTTATGTTGATTTCTTACATACACCTATCAATTCATTGAGAATGTTATGTCAAAAGTTAGGTTATTGGGAATGGGAAAATCTTATTTGCAACCCAATTTCTCTTTCCAAAAAAATTATTAAATTTCATACCTATCTGACACCTTAAGTGTTAGTCTGGTTAAGAAAAACACTCTACTCTGCTCCAGCTTTTTCCCTTAAACTCAGGGAAAAGAAAAAGGAAGACAGGGTTTAAAAAAAAATTTTATGACATACTAGTTTCTATTTTATTTATTTTTTAATACATGAAATCTAACTTCTATTTCACTAATTCAAATTCCTTTTGCACAAATGATTTTCTGAACTCAAGCGAGCTAGACTGTTTAAAACTTATTTTCTCATTTAAAGAATTGAAAACTTATTCAAAACAATTTTAAGTTTGCAGCAAATCAGCTGCCTTTAGAGTAGTTCAGCTGTGCTTCAAAAGTAAATAGTACTTTTAAAGCTGAATTGCGAGTTTTCAGTGACCCCATTTTAGTTTAAGTAAAAATTCAAGAGTAAAGCAGCCCAGTTGCTTACGAATGATCTTATCAGGGCCTGGGGAAATGATAGGAAGGAAGAGAACGGGCGATTTCAGAAGCAACTACC
The DNA here is from genome assembly GCF_057802395.1 of Ceratotherium simum simum. Taxonomy (NCBI): domain Eukaryota; kingdom Metazoa; phylum Chordata; class Mammalia; order Perissodactyla; family Rhinocerotidae; genus Ceratotherium; species Ceratotherium simum. Next base: position 24,458,264 of record NC_141904.1, read on the forward strand.
AAGGAACCCATACACCCCCACTAACATCCAGGAAACCTTAAAAGAGGAAGCAGGGGCCGGCCCCGTGGCGTAGCGGTTGAGTGCGCCCACTCTGCTGCTGGCGGCCAGGGCCCGGATCCCCGGCGCGCACCGACGCACCGCTCGTCAGGCCATGCTGTGGCGGCATCCCACGTCAAGTGTAGATGGGCACGGATGTTAGCCCAGGGCCAGTCTTCCTCAGCAAAAAAAAAGAGGAGGATGGGCATGGATGTTAGCTCAGGGCTGATCTTCCTCATAAAAAGAAAAAAAAAAGAGGAAGCAAAAGATAAAGTGAATATAAAGAAAACAATAACCAAAAACTGCAACATTGGCCTCAATTGTTTCTATGACCATTAGGCACACCTCATTTTGTATCTTGGAGCTTATTGAGTTTCATGTTGCAAGAATTTTGAAGATTGTGTTTAAATTCCAGGTGTGTTATTCTTATTTTCTTCATGTAGTTTATAGTTATGACACACACAATCAAATGATCTCAGAGTTATTAACTCATATTCCATTTATAGCTTAAAAAAATACATTGCTTACTAAGGAGTTTTTATACAGAAGGTCCATTTTTTCCCTATTTATGTTACTATTAATGGCCCTTAAAAGTATTTATACATTAGCTTAAAAAAAGTGTTGCCATAATTGAAGTTTGTGAATTAAATGCAGATGAATCCATTCTAAGCACAAAACTGCTAGAGACTGGATTTATGTTTTTGTTGGCGAGTCTTCTGACCATCCCGCTATCTTTGTTTATTAAGCAAAATGTTAACCAAAAACAGCTTATCGTCTTCATTGTCAAACTTAAAAAATGAGCATGTGTTTGTGATTTAAATTTGCACTGTTTCAAGCGACTTTTCAATTGCTCTTTTTAAAATCAGTAAAATATCAAGAAAGTCTGAACATGCACCTAACTGAGAGGGCCATCTTTGACTCTTTAAAGTTACTTCACATAAGCAGACAAACCCTACCATGTCATACCATACAAACAATTTTAATTGTGTAGTTACAGTCAATAACCACTCCTAATCAGAACATTTCTGCATAAAGAAAATTGTGATACACTTATAAAAACAGCCAGCTGTAACAAAATAGCTGGTGTTTTCATAGCCATAAACTCATAAAAAAGAAATACACCTTTATACAGAAATTTTATACAGATGTAGCTTTAAAATTGATTGTAAACCAAAGGAAGACACATTGCAAACATCAATTATTTTCACATTAATTGCATAATTTTCTAAGGTGATCTATTAGTTTTATTTACCTAAGCTTATTTGCATGATAGTAAAAATTGCATACAACAATAAGAGTGAAGCTTATAGTATGAATTGCTTGGATAACATAGAGCACTTTTTATAGGCAACTGTGTAAAGCACATTTTCTCTATTTAAAACTTTTAAGACACTTTGTTTTACTGCCCATCAAAATACATTTATAAATAGAAAAGAATCAGTATGGTAACAAGAGAAGCAATATTACATTTAACGGAAACTTCCAAAAAATTAATTACAACATGATGCTGCAGGATCTGCAAATAAATAATGAGGACTAAATTGTGTTTCACATTTTCTTTTCATTTTTTAAAAAATCATGTAACAATGAGAATGAAAAAAATTACAGTGAACTTTTATTTCCAAAATAAAAACAAATTTGAATTACGGCAGTGCCATATTATACAAGGCATTTGTTGGCATATGTCATCTTTAAACTGCATTCCACAGTCTATAGTTCTTTTGTAACATACAATAGAGTAACAAACTCTTTTTTTTTTTCGTTTTTTAAAATAAGGGGCGAGTTTCCAAAGATCAGTGTGGAGTGTTACAGAAATAATTAAAGGAAGGAAATAATAACCACAGAAGTTATAATGCTTGTTTGAGGCTCCAGAATAATAATAATTAAAAAAAAAAAAAAAGAAATCACTGGTATCATGCTTACGGGGAACACACTTTGGTGTGTCCTGTGAACACAAACTTTAACTTTTAATACCAAACAATCCTCGATGCTTCACCTGGGGCTGCCAAGCAGTTTGTAAAACAGAGTAAAACGTTTAGTGCAGTCTGCATTATCCTTTCTCAACTTTCCTGTTTGTGCAAGTTTCTGAAGATTCATTGGCCAAACAATGAACAACAAAGGTGTTCTGAGAGGATACAAGGTGGACTTATTTTGTTAGTAAATACCAGTGGCACTGTTGAATGAAAATAATACTTCGATCTCAGTCTTTCAAGTCAGCGTTAATGTCTGTGTTTCCTTCCACTGAGAGCTCTTCTTCTAGTTTCACCGAGAAAAGGGTGTTAGCATTTTTATCCTGGACACTCTCTTCCAAATCCTTAAGCAACTCCTCTTCTTTGTATTCGGCCACATCCACCTCTAGACCGGAGTTGTCCTTCAGTTTGCCGTGGTGCTTGAGATAGTACCGCTGGTTCTGAAAGAACTTGATGATGGTGTACTTGGGCAGGTCAAGCTGGGCGGACAGAGTCTGGATGGCCTCTTCGTCCGGGTACAGGCCTACGTCTTGGATGAAACTCTGCAGGATGCCCAGGGCCTCCACGGAGATTTTCGTTCGCGGCCGGGTCTTCTGCCGGTTCTCGTCCTCCGCCTCGGCCGGCGAGGCCACGGTGGGCTGCCGTGGGGGGAGCCGGGGCGCGGCCGGCTGCTGCGCCTGCGGCTGCGGGGGAGGCGGCGCCGGCTGCTGCTGCGGCTGCGGCTGCGGCTGCTGCTGGAAAGGAACAAGCAGACGATCAGGGCTCTGCGTTCCCCGGTTGCGCAGAAAGCCGTCTAGCATTAGCAAACGTGTGGTCCTGAATCCCACATAGAGCTTCTTTGATGAGGGCAAAGATTCAGGACGAAAAGGCAGGCCAGCTAAAAGGCCTACAGCATTAGGAAAAAAAGCAAAATGATAAGAACCAGGAAGGGAGGGATGAATTGGACTTTGGGGGGCTACTGGGCTTCCTCATCAGAGGTCAGTGGAGCCTCCCTGCCCTTGACTCAGTCTGGCTCACGGAAGCGAAAACTCAGAGCTCCGAAAACGTGAGCCATCCGCTTCACCAGAAAGATACAAATCAAAGGCGAAGACAGCAAAGCAAATGATGATGTAAATAATTAACAAAGATTTAAAATGAATACTGAGAAGTCACGATTTCAAAGGCATTTTAGAGAGGTGAGCTGCAGAGCCATGGGGAGAGAAATGTATGCTGTGCCGCATTGCATGGGACGGCAAAAGCATGGAGCAAGAAGCAGCAAGTCTGATTTAAATTCCAAATAAAATGGATAAGCATCTGCTATTCTCCAGCATCCTCCCTGACGAGTCCAAAGGATTTCTGAGATTCTCACGTTTGTGAATTTTCTACCAGACAGTTCCAATTTAATACACACACAATTTCTTACCAAATTGCACCAGGCTGACACTGCAAGTTTTTTTTCTTACCGAAAAATAAAGGTTCCATCCACCACCAAAACGGCTAGCGAATTGTTTTGTCTATAGTCAACTCAGATGTGATTAGGATTTAAATTTAGTGTATACAGACACTTTTTCATAATTAGTGTCTGTACATGTGCTGTAATTTCCATACACAATTATACATAACAAATGTGTGACACATGTACATACTGTACACTCTCTATCCATAAGTCTTATCAGCAAAGCAAATCAACCTGAGTAAGCAGCAAAATATTAGAACATTCATACTGTGCCTAAGCATTTCCTTTTATCCCCCTAAGAAGCAATTTTATTAAAAACAATTTACATTTTCAAACAAGTACTTTTTTTTATTACTTAACATATATCTTTCTCTTTTTTACTGTTTTTGCTAAACAGTAAGTTTTTCAGGCTTTCACGATTATTTCAGTGCTTGATACCCTAAGGGATTCTCTTTTTCAATTTATCTTTAATTCATACTCAAGGATTTTTTTTCCTAGTGCATATTATTGTTTTTAGCTAGATAGATACATGTATTTTTCACCAATACCAAGAAATAATGCAGGTGATTCAACAAAGATAGTAGAATTTGAGGACTCTGGAAGGCAATGGCATTTTTCCTTAAAAGGGAAAGCTAAAAACAGCCCCTTAGATTTACCAGAAATAAGTCATACAGTTCAAGTTCAACACACTTCCTAAGCAATCAAGGCCACAAGAGCACCAACAAGCTACCTGATCCCAGAGCTGTCCGATCTAGATGATTAGGGGAGTTCCCTCAGTGGATGAATGGAGACAAGCTCCGAGACATGACAAGCTAAGCTCATGGCTGAATTTGCTGGCACAGCGGTCTCTGGCTACCACCATGGCTAGTCTGTCCTTTGAGTCTGAAAATCCTGACCAAGGGAGCAGGTATTGATGCCACCCCCTCTCTTGCTGGCATAGGTAACTTGTGCCCGCTCACCTGAGGAGCAGCACCGAGCCACGGTGCAGGGGTCAGCAGGCCTGGTAAGAAAACGCCTCTAGACTCTCCTTTCCCAAGGGTGGTGGGAGAGGGGCTCTAAAGGAAAGACAAACAGACATGACTCACCCCTCACCTGCGTTCTGTGAGGGTGCAGGGAGACAGCTACAAGGTGAAGGAAGGGCCAAGGAGTCAGAAGCACGATTCCAATTAGGTTTCCCTCCCCTCCCCTCGTTGGACACAATCCGAGGTATAAAATTGTAATTCTACAAACTTCCTCTTCAGAAACTGCAGTAATTCCTTTCCTCGGGGGCGCAATTGGTCTTAATTAAAAAAAGAGGTGGTTTTTTTTAAATTCTGATTTTTAAAAAACAAAAAAATTTTAAGCTCTCACACACAAAACAACCCAATTCTAACAAAGACACACTTGCCAAACAAGAAGTGTAAAAGGGGGTTCTTGCCACTTTGGGGGTGGGGAGATGAGGGGAGAGGAACACAACACACATGTTGGAAAAAGTGTGTTAATTTTCCGTTTATCCCCCTGAGCAAGATGGCAGTGTATTGTTATCTCTTGCTAAGAAGCCTGTGTTTAGACTGGCGGGGAGAAGAGAAATGCTCATTTCCCCGCTAAGTTTAGAGCTCTGTTTACTTAGTGCTATACTGAATTGGCCAAGGTAAACCAACCTGAATCTGCTCTGCTGGAACGTGGATGATGTGGGGCGGCCTGTCGCCATGGTGATGCACCGCGTTGCTCTCCTGTTCATAAATGGCATCGCGTTCTGGCTGAGGAAGACTGAGGAACCTTCGGATCATGGAGAGGTTCTCCCACAGAGTCCTGTTTTCTGGAGAAGGATCTTCTTTCCAGCGTAGCAGCTCACACAACCACCCCTTAGAGACAAGGGAATAAGGAGGTTAGCTCACGCCTCTGGGGGCTGACCAGTTCCATCAGGAGCTTAAAAAGGAAAGACTCTGTGAAGTTAACTTTTTTCATATGGTCAGAACACTCCAATCTGCTTAAAAAAATTTTTTTTAAAAACCTGTTAAAAGAGAATAGCTGTGGCTGTCGAGGAGGCAGGCTCTGTTTCTAATAAATGTTCAGATTTGCATCTTAAAGGGGAGTCATATTTTTCAGACTCCAAGGGCAAGGCAGATTTACCACGGGCTCTACAATACGTGAAACAGGAGAAGAGAAAAGTCGAGTGTGCTTCCCGTCTTGCCTAACTTTCTTGTCTGAGGAGTGGCCATCTGAGGTCCTGAAGGTATTTAAGAAGAGATAGGACAGATTTTTAGAATACATTTTTTTTTCTAAAAGGATTCCCCTAAGTTTATAATTTTTAGAGTGTGTTTATTAGAGAGAAAGGATGCAATTGTGTGAGCAAGAATGTTGTTCCATGTAAGGCATAATGATTCGAATGGGCATTAGAAGAATTCTCCAAGAAAGAACTTTCCAAAAGGACACTCGGGGTCCTGTTTTTCTGCCTGCTGCAGTGTACACATATGATTTGTCAGACAAGAATTTTAATAGGTTTCCTGAGCTAAGAGAGAAGGAAATGTCCAATGAATACCAAAGCCTGAACTTCTCTGATACCTTCCAAGGCCCAGTTTTCATCCTCAGATTATGTATCAAGAATTCAGTGGGCCAACAGAGTACATTGTCTAACATTTTCTAATCACCATCTCAGACCTCCGCCATCTTGGCAGCCACGATGGACAATAAGCAATGGGGTGGAAAGGAAAAGGAGGGCGACCCAGCCAGACCCCCTTCACCAGCCAAGGCAACCACCCCCAGCTGCTGTACTGCTTGCTAACAGCTCACAGCCACATTCTTCTCTGGAGAAATGTCTTGGGGCCATCTCACCTGGAGATGCCCAGACAGTCACTCCACTTCCTCACTGATTCCCTCACCCTGGGGCAGCCAGTGATTGGCTGACCCAGTGGGACAAAGTCTCTGTCCACTTGCCCCAAAGTGACAACTCACTCTACCCTGCAATGTACTATCTAGAGATGGCCCTCCCCATTCTTCCTGGTCCCTCTTCCCATCAGTGCAGACTTTACCTGGACCCTTCCTCTTCTCTATCCTCCCTCACTCCTTCCAGGTCCCTCACCAAATCACAAGCACCTGATTCCCCATCTTAGGCTCTGCTTTAGGGAACGAGACCTAAGACAAAGGGGTTTCTTGGAAATTCCAAGTAAATTAGTTGGATGGTAATGGAAAGAGTACAGTTCCTTTATTGTCCGATTTTTAGAACTAGCCAAGGAGAATTATTTGTTTGTTTGTTCTATGTTACCTTTGGGGTGAGACCAGAGAATGGTATGACTTTCCTTCCCTTCTTCTCAAACTGAACTACTGGAGAGAAAATTCTCCTTCAAACTGCACTCTACAGTGGGGAAAATCAAGGCCCATTCTCCCCAAAATGGCCCATTTGAGAGATTTTATAAGAAAAGATGGAGAACTGATACATTAGCTTCCAAAGGCCCATCTCTAACCAGCCAAGGGTGACTGCTGCTAAACCTCAGGACGTCTACTAATTTTTCTAAGAGAGCTTTGATTCTCTACTCAACAGGTCTTTTAATTAAACATGTACGTGGGGATGGTCATGCAATTATGCACTCATTTGATGGCACTAAATGTATAATACAAGGCTAAGAGAGCACGCAGTAAACTGAAAATTTGTCTGAAAGAATATTAGCTAAATAAAACATAACAATAATTGTGCTTACAGTATCACTGAACATGCTTCTCTTCTAACCATGGCAATTCTATATTCATTTCCAGAATAATATGATATGCCATATTTCAGCTCTATTTATATGAGTATAATATTAACTACAAAACTGTATTTCAGTATTTGAAATATTTGAGACCCACTTGCATATGGTGCCCTGGAGATGTTTATTTAGCTCTTACCGGCAAATATTTGCTATCTGGATTAAGCCACGAAAATATTTTATATTTTCCTACATCTAAGCTATTTCTTTACACTTTACCTCTAAGTCAAGATGCTGTGCAGGTTTTAGATATATATCTTCCTGTAGCTTATTAACTATGGTTAAGATTACTTTCTCCCTCTCCCTTGTCTCCATTCTTCAGCTACGGCAATCGACTGGCCCCCATGCTTAAATACAGCAAATCACTACAATTTTATTTACCTTTCAAGAAATGTTAGAAGGTTCATAAAGAATAGGAAAGATTTTTTTTTTTTTACTTAGCTAGTATTATACTATTGCAATAAGTGCTAGACACTGAGCATCTAAGAATTTTTTTTTTTTAAGAAATAAACGCTTGTGACTAAAAATTGCTAAAAGTTAAATTAAGAATGATTCATGTAAGAAAAGCTTCTTGGAGAGAGCTGAAAAACTCCAATAATTTTTCAAACCCTTCAGAAACTTTTTAAAGTAATGCAGAGATCAGTTAGAACTTGGATATATGTGAAAAAACATGTGGATCACAGATGTTCTTTGGAAAAGAAAATCATTAGTTCTTTTAAAATGGCTAATAATGATAGCTAATTCCTAAACAATCACACTCATGCTGGTTTAACAAATATTTCAGAAAAAGAGCCCTGACTCATTCAACAAATATTTTGCTCATATTGTCACTTCTGTGTCTCGGTACTTACGAGACAGATCCTTATTTTTATTAATTGCCCATGACTAACATAACATTTCCAGTAGTTTGCTATTAACCTCTGCCCTTAAATAATACTTCTAATTCCTTATCTAAAAATAATTTGATGAATTATAAGTTTGGAGCATGTCTCTGCTAGCCTTTCAAGAGACACGATGATTTTAAGAGACTGAAATCAGATGCTTCTTCGAAAAATATTTAACAGTACAGCTGGGAACTGTTAGTTCTCTCACGGTATTCCAAAAAATAAAAAGGAGGGGAATGCTTTTCTGGATGTGCATATCTCTTAAAAAATAACGGAAAATAGATATTTTGACACGCTAGTTCTTTGTCAGCAGAGAAATAAATTGGCTCATCCCCAATTTACACTTGCAAAAATAAGATTAATTTATTCTAATACTATTTAAATACCATGGAATATTGTGACTACCTCAAATCCTATTGATTGAAACTCGATGAATGATGACAGTAATCTCATCTATGTTTTGCAGAAAGTGACTGAAAAAGCCAAATGCTTTCTACTTCCCCAATACCTTTTTCTAGGTCACTTTTCCATAAGTGATACTGTTGGAGCAAATGAACTTGGGAAGACAATGAACATGTGAGAATGTGTGTAATATTTGACAAATAAAAATAATGATTCCCCTAAGTACTGTATTGGTTTTTAAATGATAAATGTATAGATTTCTCTGGTAGAGGACAGAGGAGGAATGAAATGCAGCACTTGGTTGCAAAATGTAAACAATTACGTTTTTAAGAGAGGTCTCTGGGACTCAAAATATTGTCAGACCACAGGCGGGAGTAGAGAACTACTCTCAAAATTAAATTAGATCACAACTGTTCTGAACAGTAGAAAAGGCAGGAGACTAACAGGCTTAAAATAATGAGACCGATCCCTTCTCAGAAAACTAAAATGGTACAAGGAACAACCTAACCTTTAAATGTACTAAATTTGCCAAGCAACATTACACTGCATATAAAGAGGGCAAAATATAAACAGTGGCCACATGTAAATAAATTAGTAAAACTTTCAGGATGTTACTACTTTTCAAACTGACAAAGTTTAATTTGACACCTTCTGTTCTAAACCCTTTGTTTCTATTCAAAATCACGCCTTGAGCTGCTGCTATCAATCACAGCACTCCCCCTATTACTTAAAAAAACTGGCATGGACCCTGAATAAGCTGAAAATGCCATGCAGATGAATTCTGAGATAATATGTTCAAACCTGTTATATACAACACAAATCCTGTCAAGTTATGTATTGTAAACCTACATTTATTGAGAACTAAACGTCTTAAATCCATCTGCCACAAAGGAAATACTGTTATGTACTTTATAGTAACCAAGAACCATCTGCAAATGTCTTGCTCCCGGTAAGCAAGAAAATGATGCAAAAGATGCTAAACCTAAGACCACATGAAATAAATAACATTCTTTTGACTGGTTTTGGTTAGGTATCTACTAAAGAAATATAAGATTGGGGGGGGGGGGTGGGAAGGAAAAGGGAAAATGCAGAATGACTGCCAAACCAGTCCTGAAAAAAGCAAAACAAACTCAATGACAACACAATGGCAATTTATTATGGTCCATGAAACACATGACTATATGCTCATTTTAAAGGAAAAATTAGCAGTTCTAAACTCAATATTCTAATGATGTGCTTTACTGACAGAATCTTGTTGTACCACATTTAAATAAAAATCCTGGCACCTTCATGTTTCAGCTACTAATTTCCAACCAAACTCAATCTCTGATTTGCACTCCACTCTTTTTAGAACAGTTAATTCAAGTCAAGTAACTCCTAACACTTTAACGGATAAGGGGTATGCAACGATTTTAATCGAGTCAAGAAAGCAACCTCCTTTCTCGAACGCACTTATTGTACCTATACAGTCTCACACACATAAAAAGAGAGCTCTTACAGGGCCTGATCTGTGACAAAGCTGAGAGTAACACAACCAGTTTTCCAGTGGAAAATAGACTTTAGTATTCTCTGAGAAAAAAAGTCATTTAATACAATATACAGATAGGTATATATTATCATCTGTACATATACATTTTAAACCCAAGAGCTAGAAAAAGAGAAAGAAAATGACAAATAATTCTTGCTGCAACTAAGAAGGAAAAACACATTTTAAAAAACAGAATGGTAATTTGCTTTTCTAAAAAGCAAAACATTTTATAGTCTGTATGTATTCCCCCTCACCCTCATCTTTTATGTGTTATTTGCAGGAGTATTTTGTTCCAATCTCTGGGGCATATAGTATAATAATATATGATATTAAAAGAAATCAATCTAAATAGGGAGGTATTTGATACAAACATTTTAGTGGAAAGCATGAATTACATCTTAGCAAGTAGTAGGAACAAGGATTAAGTACATAATCCATTAAATAGTACTTCTAACACAAAAAATTCAGTATTGTAGACTAAACTACACCAGGCATTTTGAATGAGTACATTTTCAACTCAACAACAACTAACTATAAAGCTAGCAATTTATCATTCAGCAAATAATTTTCTACTTTTAAAAGAATCTGTAAGTGTTACTTATGCTAATGAAGACAGTTTTTAATCTGCCCACAAACACGCTAATAGAGGGCAATTTTTTTTTTTTATTTACAAAGCTGTCGGCACTCAAGGGTAATTTCATATCAATGTTCTATAAGCTGGGGGGGAAATGGGTTCTAATTGTCAGAGCTCCCAAATCTTTCACCTTTAGCATAAAGGTTTAAAGATATCACTAATGATGCAAAGTCACTAATGATGTTTTAAACCACCCCTTTAACGTTCCAGAAGGGTTCCATTTTCATACTTTTTATGCTTTATACACTCTGCCTCTAATATAGTATTAAAACGTACCACTTCTTTGGGGGCCCTAATGCAGAGACACACAAGGCCTGATGGAGGTTCAACCCCACTTCTAGGTGGGAGGCCTGGATGCTTCACACGCCAACTTCTAACCTTTTTTCAAGAACAATCATAACACTTTGAACAGTGAGAAACAAAACAGTGGCAAAGCAATACTGAAAGCATTTTAAATTATTTACTAGTTTAAAAGGGTGAAATGATACTTTAAATACATCAAATTTCATCGTCTAGGCCATTTTTTGGTGGCAAAGTGGTATTGATCTTTCCAAATGCTTAAAATTAACTATTTTCCAGAAGGTCATTATTTGATTAAAGGCATTAAAGTTGAGGGCAAGAAGTGATGCACTTTTTCTTCTTCCCCATTCAAATCATCATATAATTTAATAAAAACCATCCCATCATGTCCTGTAATAAAAACACTTATCTTAAGATATTGTTCTTTACCTAACATATTAACCTTTAAATGTTATGAAGTTCTTTAGAAGAAAAACCTTTGCTAAAGCAGATTATTCTATAACATAATGAGAGGCCTCCACCATTAACATTAATAAAGATACATGTTCTCTATGGAATTAGTAGGAAATATATTAATCTTTCTCCCCAGTTTAATAACATCTACCTTGTGTATAGTGAAGAGAATCTCAGCAGGCTCTGTGAGTAACTTTTCCTGCTAAGTTAACATTGCTCTTACTAAAGAAAACATGAGAAATAAATTTGAACAGAGACATACCAGTAAATGCATTTTCCATTCTAAAAGTAGCACATTACATCCACTTTATTCAAAGATGGGTTTTAAAAAGAAACATATTTAAATGGAAGATGTGTGTGTGTATCTCCAAATATATTTATTTTCAAAGTGTGGTTTCTGATATTTGTATTTGCTGAAAAGAAAAAAAATCATGATATTCTTTTAAATTATTACTATTTTTAACTTCTAAACTGTTACTGTTTTAAACTCTCTCCCGACTCTACAGTCGGGACTCAATATCTTAGCCAAAAATCTGTGGGTTTCCATATTGTGGGGGGACTCAATATCTTAGCCAAAAATCTGTGGGTTTCCATATTGTGGTAATAATAGGACATAAAATGGCTATCCATAAATTTCTCACTTGGGTCAAGTTTCACCACTTTGCCTTTAAGAAGTTAAACACATCTAGCAGAGTTTCTGGAGGTTTGTTATTAGCAAAAAGAAATGTTTATACAATCTAGGGGAAAGCTCCCATTAAAATTTAGTAAATTTTGGAGGAATATTCAGAATAATTAGTAAATAATCTTTATTTTTCAATTTTGCTTAAAATTTAATCACGCAAAAAAATGAAAATCATTTGTTTTCTATGGTTTTTATGTTCTTTTCTACCTTCTCAAAGCCACTGACTTTAGGGCATACGGAAATATGGTGTTTTTTCTCTTGCTACAGATTGTTTGGTCCATAATAAGATTATCACACGGCAATCTGGCCAGAGTAGATAAAAATGGTTCTCACTTAAAAAGGTTGTCAGGCAAGTTTTACAGAATATTTTCAGGAGGGAGAATCTGAGAAGGGCAAAAAGGAGGAATGAAGATAAAACTATGAAATTCTAGACAACATATTAAACTAGCTAGCAAAAATTTAATGTCTTGATTTGATTGAAATAGAGAATTCTCAAAAAAAAGCCTTAATTTTATTTTTAAAACATTAGATCTGGAAGATATCTAATTTAAAAGTTTAATTTTTTCATATACTTCAGAACCTGCTTTCAGGATAGTTTCTTCAAAGCTTAAACGAAACAATAAAAATCTGGCTTATATGTCTGATACTTGAATATGGTCTCTGAAGAAGAATTTTATTTTTTTTTCTTAAATCTAAGATGTATTTTTGACATTACATAAATTTCAGTGACATGATTTGGCTCCTGTTTAACATTTATACACTCTGTCTTAAAATCTCACTTAAGTTTTTATTCTCTCCTCATTCTTCATAGCTAGTGTTATTAAAAAACAGAAAACTCAATATTCCCAAGGTTCATGCTATAATACTTTCATCAATTTTAGCCTCTGCTTCTATCATAAAGAATCGTCTGCTCCTGTCCATTCTGCCTACCACTGACTTGTCAGCACTGGGGCACCTCTTCCTTGAATTATGCTCTTAGGCACCAACATTCTTTTTAATTACCTCCAAAGGACAATTATTCTGATTTCTGAACAAAAAAACTTTTAAGTAATTGTTCCTCTTTCTTTCTTAGGGGAAAAAGTACACCAATGATGATACGAGCTTTGAGGAAGAATGAGAGAACAAGTGTTATCACGTACAGTTGCAATTCCTACAAAAAGCAAATAAATTGGATGTCTAATTTAGCCTATGGAACTTCCTGATAGGGAAACATACAGGTTTAATTAAGCCTTCTTGAATCTCCTTATCGACCTTTGAGATGCCCTTAGAAAAGGGATGCCAGGATGAAAATCATTGCTCTGGTCTTCTGCTTTCCAACTACCCAAAGTCATCCTACTGCTCAAAATGACCTTGAAAGGCTTCCTAATACAGAGAAAAAGTTCACACTCCCTAGAGCTGCCCTGAAGGTTCCTCCCAAGCACACTCGTGTCCTAATTCACTGGACTATTCATTAGCTGTTGCCCAACACTTCCCCACATCCTGTTCTCCATTCCTCATATTGTTCTAACAGGAGAGCCTTTTCTCCTTTTTTTCTGTCCACCCAAATACTAATTCTCTTTCATGGCATTCTCAAGCACTTCAGTATACCAATAAAAAGTTATATCCTGTATAGGCATTTATATATGTGAACTTCAGCAAATTACCCTTCTGGGCCTCAGATCCTCTTCTACAAAGTGCAGATAACAATGATATTAATCTTACAGGATTGTGGCTGATATATATGAAATAGAATACATTCAGCCCAGTGCCTGGTCCATGATAACTATAAAAGGGTCTGATGAACTTAACTGAAAGCACTTGCCTTAAATGGCTCACAGTATATTTGGGAAGACCTGGCATTGAAAAATAACTATAGTGGGGCTGGCCCCGTGGTGTAGTGGTTAAGTTGGGCACGTTCCACTTCAGCAGCCCTGGCACTCGGGTTCGGATCCCGGGTGTGGACTTACACCACTTGTCAGCCATGTTGAGGTGGCGACCCACATATAAAATAGAGGAAGACTGGTGCAGATGTTAGCTCAAGGCGAATCTTCCTCAGCAAAAAAAAAAAAAAAAGAAAAAGAAAAAAAAAAACCTCTTAGTGCAAGGCAGTTATGTGATAAAGGTCAATGATGGGCAGCCATCAAGTGGGATCCAACTGGAGGGGAAGAAGAGATGGGTTGGGGCATCAAGGAAGTCTTTACTGACAAAGAATGAGATGAAGAATGGTATTGGCTTGGCTTTGAAGAATGGACAATATTTAAAGTGGGGAGAATAATGAAAAAAAGTGAGATGAATTAGCAATATGCTAGGAAAAATAGGTAGACTAATTGCTTTCAAATTGAATATAGCCTCTTTCGTTCGATATAGCTCTTTACCATACTTTCTTGAGAATACAATTTAATTACTGTGACCTCATCTCCTCCTCTATATACTGTTCTTCTAAGATCTACTTGTTAGGGCAGGCCGGGTTTTAATTTGAATTCCTATTCTACTACTTACTAGCTCTGTAACCCTGGTCAAGTTACTCAAGTTCTCTAGACCTCACTCTTCTCCTCTATAAAATGGGGGTAATTTTACCACTATTCATAGAGTTGTGAGAATTAAGTGAGATAATTCATGCAAGGGGCTTGGCACACAGTAACAGTATGAAGAATGTCAGCTATTATTATTTTTATTATTGTTGTCATTATCATAAAGATAATTCAAAGTAATTTGAATATCTAGGAGTTAATAAAAATAATTCAGTTACCATATCCCAACCTGAACCCAGTATCTTTCCTCTCACAAACTAGGTTCTCCTCCTCTGTAGTTCAACTCAATTAACAGCACCATCCCCCACCCAGTCACCTGGGCTGAAAGGCTGTTATTTGAAGTATAAACTGGTAGAATTTTTCTGAAGGGCAATGTGGAAATGTTGAATATAGAAATGACTAGCAATCGCCTTTAAAACACAAATGCCTTTTTTGATCCAAGAATTCTACTTCTGAGAATTTATCCTAAGAAAATGATAATTAAAGATGTATGTAAATATTTAACTATAATAATGTTCACATTAGCATTATTTGTGATAGCAAAAATTGAATATAACTTAAATATATCTCAATAGGGAATTAAAAGGTATGTACAGCATACAAATGAATGTAAGACATATATATGCATATACACACGTATGCACGTATCTCTAGTTAATTGGGATTATGGGTGTTTTTCATGTTCTTCCTTATGCTTGCATTTTTTGACTTTTCTATAGTGGCTATGTATTGCTTTTTCTTTTTTATTAAAAAAACATAGCAAATAGCTTCAATTAAAAATCTTCTTTTTCTTGTCTGTTTCCTTCCGAAACGAACAATCATGAACTCCTGTCAATTCTACCCCTTCAGAACATCTCTTAAATTTGTTCCTTCCTTTTCATTCCTACTCCTCTGGTTCAGGCCCTCAGCATTTCTTCCATGAATAAATGCTGATGGGTTTCTTTATTCCAGACCACCCTCATCTCTGCTATCTGAATTACATTTATCATAAACAAAAGTCATCACAAATCGCCCTTTGAGTGGTACTTTCCTTCACTAGAGGGGCCTGGAGACACCCTGAGGCTCACACTTCAATGAATGAGTGTAAAAATGTAGCTCGATTCCCTGTAACACACTGAAGTGCTAGTAAGTTGGGGGGATAAAGAAAGATATAAAAATGGCACAATATGGGCAATTTAGTTAGTGGCAAGGAACTGTATACACTTCTGTAATTCCTGAGGGCATCCTGTATTGTAGTCAAGTCCAACAACTTATATTCATCATGATGCTGTTGCATTTCAAAGAAATAAGATTCAAATTGAGCTCAGCTGGCTAAGTTTAAGGAGGCAGGAAAGCACTATTAAAGGCTTCTGTCGAAGAACATACGTTAGATAGTTTAAAGAAGAAGCTTAACGGGAAACTTAACTTTTTCCAAACCCCTCAACCCAAATAAATATGTGCTCTCATACTGTAATGCTATAAAAAAAATTTTATCATGTTTTGTCCTAAAGTCACTATTAAAATTTTACAATATTTATTTTCCTATTCAAAATTATGAAGATCACTAAGAAAAAATGCTGTTGAATATCCATATATGCCATGTACAAAAAAAACTATAAAAATACGAACTTACAAAATGACTAATTCTTAGGTGACAATTTACCTAACATAGCGGTTGGTTTGCTTATGAAAATAATTTACTACTAGGTTATTTTAAACAAATATTTCTGCCATTGCATTTTTAATTGATTTATATAAAACTTTTCAATGATGCAGATATCTCCTAAAATGAGTTATACTCCCCATTATGCATATTTAGGGGCTGGGAATTAAAAATTTAAAACTTCCCTCTATGATATTCTAGGAGAGAGAACAAAGAATTTTTAAAACCAGGGGAAGGCAATTTGGGATTGTAAAAGTTATGGGACTCATATCCTAAGAGGAACAATCAAGTGGGCAGGGTCATTACAAGCTCCCAAGTTGTTTATGATTTTGCTGATAAAGTAACACCCATTTTGTGGCCAAAACCACATCATTTTATCCATTATGCAAACCTACTAATCAGAAGTTGGCTGAATGGAGGGACACAAATATTGTGATTCACAAGGAGGCATTAAAAAAAAGCATAAATATTTCTAGAAGCATCGTGTGGCTCCCAGTGACAATGGCCGGGTTATAATTTTACTGGTAAAAGGAGACAAGGGAGGTTGGGGCTCTCTGCACAGGCCATCTCAGTTATTCGTCTCAACCACTGATCTCCTTTTATCCCTGGGGAAAGCCAGCTCAGAAAGGGCTCAGGGGGAGACGGACAGGAGCGGAGTCTGACTCTACTCTGTCTTTTGGAGCACAGGGCCCCCACTCCTCCCACCCCGACTCCCTTAGGGAGAGGCTGGCTTTTGTGAGGAGCAAAACTGTGAGCAAATGAAATTTGCTTCTGAATCATTCCATCCTTTCACAAATAATTACTAAGCACCATCTACATGCCACCTACCGGGCGGCTAAGAGGAGATGTGGGGACAGATACGATGAGGAACCATTTCTCTCAGCACTTACTGTCCAGTGAGGTAACAACAGCTTAAACTTCAGGTTAAGTTGATATTAAAGATGTAGTTCAACTACAAAAAATTCAATGACAAAACAGCAAAAAAAATTCTAGTCTAAGGGAAGGCACTCTCACGAAGTCCTGCACTCTATGTGGGCATCAGAATGTTGGAGACAAGGCTTCCCGGAGGCTTTTGCTGTTGCTTTAAATGTTATTGCAATGATCATAACCCCTGCTTACATGCTCTGAGAGTGAAGGGGACTTGAAAAATAAGCATACTACAAAGTAATAAACAAATAACAAACAAATGTTTCCCAGGTAAATTCAAGAATTCTTCAGCTAATGTGTTAAAAATATATATAATTTTTTCCCTACAATTTATCTAATCATTGATCTCATCTCTTTTGGGCCATGGACGCTTCTGGTGAAGCCCATGGATTATGTCTTTTCAGAACAACGTTCTTATGTGCCTGAAATAAAATACATAAGATTACAAAAAAAAACAATTATACTGAAATACAGTTATCAAAAATTTGTGATATAGTAGTATACGTGCTTCTTTATTAACACACTAAATAACAAGATCTAGCAACAGATCTAATAACTACTGTAATTTTATAGTGATGAGCAAAAATAATATTTTGACATATCTACTATAACAATGTGATATAAAAACGTTTGTGATTTTTATTGGTGACAAATTCATAGGTATTGCTAATACTGTGATTTGTTGTCAATACTAATAATTGAATAAAATGTCAAATTTCAGTAAGATGTTAGTGAAAATAAAGATTTTTTGTTTTCTTTCCAAGTTCATGGACCCTTTGGGGAAAGGTGGGCCATAGGTTAAGAACTGAATAGGGTGCCTCCCCCCATGTATGTGTGTGTATACATACATATGTACACCAAATATATATATCTCTCTCAAACATTTTCCCAGAACTGTCTTATATAAGATCCTAGTAGATTAGAAAACTTTCGTAGTTATGGATTCATGAAACAGATTTCCTTATCATGTTATTTTTGCCACTAAAAGGCCATGCCTCTTAGAGATGGGCTGGAGGAAAACCATTAATCACTAGTACAATGGTTCCCAGACTGTGTCCTGAGGAGTCCAGGTCTCCATCGGGGTCTTTCAGCAGTGCCTTGGCTGTGTATGCGTAGGGTGGGGTGTTGATGAGAAGCTTCCCCTACCAATCCTGAAGTCAATCAAAATGGGGAAAGACTTTTATCTGATTTATGTATTTCAGTGCTGGATGAGATTTCATTCATAAAACAATAGTTTCACAGCTCAAAATTTTTTGCTTGCTTGACACTAGCACATATATACTTCACTTTTTTCCTGGTCCTGTTACAAGCTCAGAAAATGGGTTTACAACCTCTGAATAAAGCATCCATATTTTACTTTAGTTAACTTCATACCATCCAAGTAACTATAAAGCTAAACAAGATTAGCAGAGTATCCTTTGAGAAATGTCTATTTGCCGGGAGAGGAACACTAACAAGCTTTTCCAAAGACACCTGGGTTTCCCAAATACAAGGAGCTAAGGTAACAGGGCAGAGAGAGACGGAAGCAGGGAGAGGAATGCAACAGTGGAATGGGCATGCTATGTGTGTGTGTGTGAGGCAGGGGGTGGGGGTATGTGGTGGGGGGAGTGTGGGGGGGGTGGTCGAGGAGAGTGGTGCAAATACCAGGAAACCAGCAGTAATCAAATAATGGTCCTTGCTCTCATCACCACTTTTCAAAGAGCAGATGGTTATGAAGTTATGTGCCTGTAAGACTTGAGGACAGGGCAGAAGGAAGTTGGTCAAATAGAAGATTAAAGAAAGTGAGTAGGAAAGATGGTAAAGGGAAGTGGGGGGATAGGTAGAAAATAACTGAGCACACAACCATCTCATCACTTTATATTATATGTAGCTCAATGATAAACTTATCCAGAAATACAAACATAACTTTCTGTCTAGAAATTAAGCTTGATGGATAAGGCTTTAGTCCTTATGGTTATCCAGGGTCCAAGTTATTGAGTCTCTTTAATCAAAATAGTAAAATAAAATCATTATCCATTAGGCTATTACCCTTCCCCCAATCTCCAAACACACAAGCAAAAATTAATTGCAAGCCAGGAAGAAAGGCGGCAATTTAGACAGTAACAGCTTGGCATGGACTGAGCTGGGTTTCCTAATAACATTTGTCTGTTTGTGAATGTATGTTTTATTTACAGCCTTCACTTCCTGGACCTTATTGAAAGTAATTTATTTTTACCTAATCTGCATTTCATTTAAACCACCAAATACTCCATCAATGAACCGACTAAGTAGCACCTACGACAAGCAGCACTCGTGTTGGTACCATAAGTAAAATGGGTAAACATTCAAAGGAGACATTTGGGGATGGGCACTCCTCAGCAGCTATTAAACGCTAGATACCAATTTACGAATTTGCAGATATGGCCTTCAAGATATTCCCTCAAATCAGCTGACATTCCCTGCCTCCTTTTCCTTGTTGACTCTGTATTTCATTAACCTCTTCCAGACCCGCAATTTCTCAGGGACAGAGTATATTTTTTCCTCTTTAATATGCTATCCTTCCCAGAAGAACTTATATGAATTCAAAAAAAAAAAAAAATGAGAAGTTAAAGGTAGACTTTCAGGCATAGTTAAAAAACCAAAAAAGACATGTTTAAGGAAGAAACTCTTTAGCAACCTTCATGTCACACCATGTGGCAACCACTACGCCACCACATATTAAGCCCATTTCCTAACTGAACTGAGCTCATCTCACCTCTCTACTGTACTGACTCTGGCAGGTCCCTGAACATGAGAGGGAGATCTTCCAGTTTTTCACTAACAGGTCTCAGATGAGATTATATCAATCTTGAGCTCATCTCACACTCTATAACGTGGAATTCATGCACTGGATTCCAAGCAATCAATTCTCCTCACCCTATACCACTCACAAATAATCCTTTTTGGCTACAGACCCCAAAATAGCACTCTTTCCCCCCAAATCTAAGCCCTTCCATTATTCAAAACCTTACCCCCTCTGACTCATTCCTAGACTAACACACCTCTCACAGTACATTCAACAAAATAGTATTCTCTTTCACACTTGTGCACCTGTTTCAGCAACAAACTCACAGAACCTGAAACTGTAAGAGGCAGCAGACATAATCTGACCCAACCTATTTGACCTTCCTGAAGGGGAAGTTCAAGCCTGAGAGGTAAAGCAACTTGTCTGGGGCTACACGACATGGTGGCAGTGGAATCGGCACCTCCACTCTGTGCAGTCCTCAACGCTTTCCCAGAAAGACGAAGTTTATGTACATGTTGTTATATAAACCACCTGTGAGTTTGCAAATTAGCCCTATTTCCATCTGACATAGATAATCAGGACTCATGCCCTCCCATTCTTTTCAGCTTGGAATAAAAACATGAGCTACACTGTAAATGATCTTGATGACTTCAACAATGATGATGAAAAATGCAGACAGTGGTTTCAAAAGAAAAAAGCAAAGAACCAATTCTCCTTGTACATTTTCATGAGGATCTGAGAGCAACCACAGAGTGGCTGAGGAAGGTGGACCGAGTTGGGGCAGCATAAAGTTTGTCAACTACATTTCTACTGAATCTTCAACTGTGACCTGCTAACAGACACAAGGAAACTGTCCTTTCGTTAGACAGGGTCCTAGCAGGGACCATACAGAAATTTATAATATTTTTTTTGAACAATGGGATTCTTGTAGTCTAATTAAATTTAATGGAAAGACATGCTCTTCTCTTGTACTCAAAATATTGAATATTCTCCAACTCCATACCTACTGCAGCATCCTCAAACAGCAACTGTATTTTGCTCTCTGTCTTGTTCCTTTTGTATCGTTGGGTGTGCTAGGCACAGAGAAATCCTAACACATGAAAACTGAAGTTTGCAAACATGGAAAACTAGGGATGATCGTTCAGGTTGTAAATGAAATCTTCCACTTGCAAAGAAACAAGTGAAGGTTCCCTTAAGTGGTGAACTCTACCAGAGATTGCAAAATGTGATTCAATTTGCATGCTGGCTTATCCCTAACATGTCTTGAAGGAGCTGTGAAAATCTTCATGGTTATTAAAGCAAGGGCAGTAGCAATGAAGTCATAAGCTGTAATTTCTTTTACCTCCACCTTTCTCATTTCTTGGACTCATCCCCATACGACTATGCTATGTATATTAAACCTCTTCTTGGGAATCCTAAAATACAAGTGACTGTAGCAGTGGTGGGTTGATTTCACTGATTTAGCAAGGGGTGCCTTCACCTCTGTGTTAAGAAGGATTCTGAGGTGCTATCTGTACTCAACAGGAAATACTGTTGTGACAAACTGGTGATGTGGAGACCGAATCAAATTCTCCACAATAACTGCTTCTTGTAAAACGACTATAAAAGTAGATTAAGACTGTGTGAACAAACTGACCTAATGATTTGGTGTTACCCATGTGAACTGCTTAGCAGCTGAGATGGAAGAAGGGTTCTAACTAAAAGGCAGATACTTTTTTTTCCTCTAAAGTGATATTCAGGCCAGAAGACAGTATGAATAGACAGAAAAATGTTAGATTTCAAAGTTGGAAGAGGTTATGGAGCAAACACAAAACACACAGAAAATAGCCAGGGTAAGAGAGAAGAAAGCTCCAGTGAAAAATTGGGAAGTAAAGATTTTTTTTTTTTTTAATGTGAAAAAATAACTAATGAAGAGGGAAAATGGAAAAAGTAAGAGAATAAAAAGAAAAATCCACTATTCTATGGGAAATTCTATTCTCTCTTATCAGTTAGGTAATAGGGATTGCCATAGAATCCTAGGAAGCAAAAAGTGAGGTTCATAACTGAAGTAGTAAAACAAAAATAAAGATAAAAAGAAAGAGTGTATTTTATTTGGCATTAAAAGACATTTAACTAGGCTATATCTATGTTTTCAATGTTCTCTAAAGTGGATTGTTCTGAATTTCTCTAGAGGTGTGATTCTAAATCACCACTGATCCTGTTTCTTCCTCTCTTAATTTTAGTTTTCCACCAGCTTATTTGCCTTCTTATGGCTCCAATACTTTAATTTTTTTATGGCTGGATTCTTCTGAGACTGGTGATAACTTTGGTCTTCTATGGTTACCTATTGTGCCCGCACTTTCTGCCAGGTTTTCTCCAATATTTCTATAGAAACAGAGTTCACTGGTTTTCAACTCTATCTTTCAAAATGATTCTGCAAATCGGCAAACATCTCTATGAAATAAATTTTCTGATTGGGTTCATTTTTGTTTTTGGATTGTCTGGGATATGATCATAAAGCCTAAACTAACAACTTTTCATTTAAAAAAATAAGGGAAACTGTCCTTTAAAAAAGTGCCTATGCACAACCGTAGAAATTCTTTCAGAATTTGTGTTCGAATAAAAGGTTTAACACTGAAAAAATAAAAAGGCATAGACCAAATGGATAGTGTATCTCCCATCAAAAAAAAAAAACAAAACAAAAAACCTTACAGAAATAAATGGAAAGCCCAATGGAGAATACAATCTTTTTCCCTTCTGAGTTTTGGTGAAAGTGGAATAATGGGATTTGAGGAAGGTTTTGATAAAATAACCTGGAAAAAAACTAGGCAACTTCTCCATTTTTCTAGACACTTAATTTCTTTTCACTGAATTTTATTTTTATTTAAGTACATCTTCAACACACACACATACATACCCCAACTCTTAAAAAAAAAAAAAGGGCCTGAAATTTTAGTTACACCACATGTGGTTTTCATTTGTGAAAAATGAACAAGCTGTTTGTGGTTAAACTGTCTAATCGCCTGTTATCAATCTAGCACTGCATTCAAGATTTACAGGATACATCAGCTTCTGTGCCACATTAGCTGTAAAGGGGGGGGGGGTGGGAGGAAAAAGGAGGAGGAGAGAGTTTATCCTGAGGAATAATATTTCCAATGCAGCCACACTTGCACTACATCTGGTTGTGCTGGTAGCGGCAGTTAAATTGAAATATTTCACAGCGTGTGTCAGAAACATGCAGAATGGTAATTATGACAGATCTGATTAAGCCGGAGTGCCACAAGCTCCCTGGCCAGCGCCGGTTGTGCAGGTGTGACCTTGTGCGTGCCTGCGTGTGTAAATAAAATTAATTACAAGCGAGAGGGTGAAGGCTTCAGTGACATCACAAAGCGGAGAAACTCCCAAGGGGGAGACCTAATGGAATATTTTCCCTCAGTCTAATAATACAGTTCATATTGACTTGAGGTAATTAGTGGGATCATTAAAGCAGTTTTCCCGGCGTATTTGGCTGCCTGATCAGATTAGTGAAAATGTTCTTCAGAACAAGCCCTGTGTGGTCTGCCAGAGAGGAGGAAATAAAAAGCAACAAAGCATATTTTGGAATGATAAGCAGCACTGGACTTTTACTCCAGCAAAAAAATCTCTACTTCTCTCTGGAGCCTACAGATCTGACTGTCCTGTCCATTTTAATTCTTCCATTCAACTTGTGTATTCCTATATACATTCAGGACTATTTCTTTCGTTTCCCCTTTTTCTCTGTTAAATCAGACTGCTTTATCACTATGCGCCATCCCAACTCCCCAACAAATCTCTTTTAAACAAGGCAATTTTAAAATTGGGGGAAAAGGATCTTAAATGACTGCTTTCTTGTGAACTGACAAGATGGGGCAATTGGGAGAGGCAAAAAACAGGGGAAGGAATGCCACTTAAAATTCACCTGCTAAACAAAAGAGTCCTCTCTTACGTAACACATCACAGAGGTTTAAATATTTATGTGCATTTGGATCTCAAAACGGGTTTAGCCTGGGCCGAAGTTGGGGCAAACATTCTTCCACTTGAACAGAACACAGAGCCCTCGTCAAGAAAAGGGCCATTTGTTTGAAAATACTCTATTGAGCATGCTCTACCTTGCCACTGGAATATGCCAAGTGCTGTCACAGATGGCAGGCTCTGACAGTTCCCATCCGTAGCGTCGATACTCAACAGTTCAGCACAAGATCAGTGACATTCTGTCTCATTAGAACCACGCTAATTATCACAGCTAGTTTCAGGGGAAACCATGTGTTGCAATGGTCAATTTGAAGGAGTCTGTGCATCAACAAACTGGTAATAAGGATCAGACACCTTATTATATGACAGCATGCTGCCTATGATCTGATTTACAGAATCAGAGGCACTGAGGCGGCCGAGGAGGCTGGCAGTTTATGAAACAGTGTGTTTAAACCCAATTCCTGAAGCATACTGGATGAAAAGGGAATTGTTTAAAAAATACACAAAAGCAAGTGGAATTGTTGAATTAAGAAATCAAAGGAGAACAGATTGATTCTCTATTAACATACAACAGAAGTAGATGAAGACTTCGAAAAAAGACAACTTCATCAATTTAACAACTGTATGGCAACTCCACAAGCGGTTTAGAGCTTATACTTTTACAAGGTAATGATAAATAATAGAATGGCTATATTCCCACTAAACTCTAAAATCTATACATATATTTTTAAATGGGTGGTCTATGATTTAGTTGTGTCATTTTGTCATGCAAAAGAATTGCATATATAAAGGCATAACAACTATACTTATAAAAATGAATAATCTCAAAGGTTACTTTTTAAAATACTGAAGATACTCTTTTGGCAGAGAGAAAATTGACATTAGATTCGTATTACCAACATACGTTCTTCCATCCCTCTCTCAGCACCTTTTGCTGATGTGTAATTTTAATGGTGCAGTTTCTTCCAGAGCTATTTTTCTATTGTCATTTTGCATAAATGCATTTTCACAGCTCATTCATTTCACAGGGCCTTTATTTTCATTTCTCATATGAGGAAAAAAGAAGATAAAGCTAAAATAAAACCTACCTTTACTACCAAAAACATAAAAGACAACTGTTGAGACTTCTGAGGAACACATTGTCTTTTAACTTGGTGGTTTGTTAAAGGATTATATCAGTGTTATAGTTACATGCTGAGTTTAACTGAATGATATTTGGTTTTAAGATGTATTCCTATTAAGAATTAAACCTCATCAGTTCGGTCTCTTCTCCACATCCATTTTGTTGATACTTGAATCTGTCCTGAAGAACTAACTCTTCAACTGTCAAAGCTGATTATAGAAGAGCTTCCCAAAAGAGGAACATTCATAGGATATTCTTAGGCCACACTTTTCAATTTATACTAACATTTTAGGATAAAAAGGTGGCCTCAGATTAAAGCAGGTGCTACAAATATATAATTGGTATACCCAAGCTTTAGAATGTAACACGCTGGCCTGCTTTAAAGTGGACTGCTCCTGTGGTGACCTTCCTTGGACTTCCTCACATGATGTGCCTCTTTAAAGAGCTGGCCCAATACTCACAAATTGATTCTTTTCACATCTTGACTAAAACTTTCTGATGACATTTTCTGAAGATGAAGAAACTAGGCTTAATGAGTTATGATTATATTTGTAACAGTTAACTTATTAAGTGGGTCAATGAGGGAAAATGTATTTACATGACTTTAGTTAATTTTAAATTTAGCAGAAAAGAGCGAAAATTTTAAATAATTTGAAAGTGGCAATAAGATAACCAAAAATCTTCTGTTCAACTTGTTAAAATAGATAACATCAATTATCTAGGGGAAAAAACATCCTTTTGCATGACTTTTTAGCCAAAAATACAATAAGCAAGGGTTCTAGTTAACAATTCTGGACCTCCTTGATCAAACCATAGATTTACTAAAGCATACATTTGTTTTTATAATGTAGAAGCGTGAAAAGGGCTCATATTCAGATCCACAAATTTAACTGGCTCACAAAACATCATATAACATACAGTCATGTACCTTGAAACTGTTAAGAGTATGTTAATATTTATGTATTTAAAGTCATTAATTTCAATAGTCCTCTTTAGTAATCAACTATAAATATAAAGACAGGTCTATGTTTCAGAAAACTGAATCCAATATGGATTCCTAATATTTGAACAGAAGAGATTTTTAGAGATGGCTAGCAGCCCAGAACACCCTAAACAGGAGACTGATGGAACTCCACACCCTTCCTACTCAAGAATGCAGCACAGCAGCCTCCACAAATGTGTGTTAAACTGAACATGGGCAGGTTGCTGAGGTGGCCACCCTCTGGGTTGTCCTACTTCTCTCCTCAAGTGCTCCTTTTGCCCCTTCCTCCTCCAGGGAAGACTATCCAGGGAAACCTAAGATGCATCTCCCCAGGGTCTCCCCTACCCAGTGAAAGAAATAAGATACAATAAAATCAAGCACCAGACAGAGAACGTGTGAAGAGGCAGTTCTCTCCTCAGACTCTGGCTGAAGAAAATACTATCACCCAAGGGAAGGGCTATCAGGACACCATGTAAAGATCTTCCCACAGACTGCTAGAAAAGGATGTGGCACCAGAAATACAGAAACCGTGACTCTCCAATCTGCAGGGGCCTCCTGTGTGTGTTAAATAGGAGGCTACACAGGTGAAATCGTGTTGCAGCAAAGTCTGTTACGTGAACATTCCAACAGAATGAATCAGCAGAGAGCTTCAAAGTGTAGTTTCTGCAAGTGCAATTTAATTCTAACAAAATAAAAGATGACTTCACCTGCTGGAATACAGGATGCAACCATGGTTCCACGTTTTTCTCCTGGATGTTGTCACTATATATTCCTATTCCCAGCAATGAAAATTACATTTCTAGCCCCACTGATTTGTGACATATCAAATCTTAATTGTATTTAACACATTCCAATCACCATCCAAGAATTTCCAAGCCCAATTAAAAGGATGCTTTTTTTTCCCACCTGCAAACCCAAGAAGCACTAAAGCATTCTTCTCTTCTCTTTCTTCCACCCTCTCTTCTCTCTTTTATCCTATAAGTTTTGAATTTCAATGACAAAAGTGTCTGAAAAGTAGATAGAAGAAGGCAAAAGGCTTTAAATTATTTGGTCTCTTCTACTGGTTGTGCTATCTTCACAGAAATCCTTTTTTTTTAGTGTTAAAAACTATACCTATCAACCAGCTGAAGTTATGGCAGCCCAAAGAGTCATGTAACTCCAAAGGACTGGTGGGGAGAGACTGCAAAAGATTATACTGAAATCATGTTCAGTTAAATAGAATTTTCATCATCTAGTTGCTTTACCTAAAAGAAATACCCTGTTCAATACAGCACTAGAGAAAAATCATTTTCTAAACACACTGGTGATGTAGTGCCGCTCCGTAAAAGCCCTTTACTCTTCCTGCGTTATTGTCTCCGCAAGCTCCACCTCTGCAAACATGAAAATCAATGTAACAATTCGATGTACAAGGCAAGGCCTATGGCGCTGCTAATGTCCCTTTGCTGGACATACACCTTAAGTCTCAGAGCTCTCGGGGGGTTTGCTGTGGAATAAAATAAGATTCCAACATCTGCCACCATTAAGGAAAAAATTCCATTTCCATCTCCCATATGAAAACACTATAACCAATGAACAGTAACTGAACCTTGATACCGTAATGGTTATTACCCAAATCAACTATTTTTTTTAAACAGTAAAATTAGCGAATTCTGCTCTCATAATTATTTGAATGTTATCAGACTAAATGTTTGATAAAATTCCAATATGATTCACTTGGAAAAACTGCTGCTTATTTGAATACCCAGAATATCAAGTGTATTCATTTGCAGCTACTCACATTATGTTTAAAGCATATCATCTTTTTCAAGTTTGCATTAGCCTGCTTTCCTACCCAAGCACAGAAAGTAGCCTACCTCCAGTTTTTACTTGCATATTTTATTCAGACATTTCTATTAGATTTAAAAACAATCCCATTTCTATTACTCATCGAAGAGAAGAGATAATATAATACATGTGAAAGGGTGGAATCTACAGAGTTGGTATCCTTTACTGAAAATACTTTGTGCATTAGTCATTGCATAGCACAACTATGATGTGTCTGGTTCCATAATATTCTGGGACTGTAGTAACTTTAAAAGTATTATGCTGCCTGCCATTCACAGTATCTACCTAAAGCTTTATCTTTAAAAATGAAAGGTTGAGATACATAAATAGATAACAAATAAGTCACTCTGTGTGGAGGTCTGAGCCTCTCACTTAGCACATTCTAAGATGTTATTCATTTGTGTACAGTGTGGTACAATCTAAAAGCTCTTCTGCATACATTATAGCATGTCACCTCCTCCCATGTTAAGAGAATCTTGGGCTCAAAAAGGTTAAATAACTTCTCAATATTACAGCACCAAGGAAACAGCCTGGACCACAGCCTCCTTTGAGTCTTCTACTATGTATCTGGATTCTGAGGGCCCTATGTTGGTAAGAACCCGTATGCTATGAATATGTCCATGAACAAAGGAAAGCCCCCACCCTTCCACTACCAATTAATCCAATATCCCTAATTCCTCTTTCCTGGAGCAGGGTATAACTTCAGTACTGATGTGCCTGGAACCCTGAGGAGATACTAAAATCGTAGGACAGGTGCAGAGAACTGGGGGTTGGCTGTACTATTTATTAATCGAGTGACCCCTGTGTGTAAAATAAGGAGAACAATGCTAACTCACAGGGTTACTCTGTGAATTAAAGGTAGATAATATATAACACACAATGGGTCCAGCACAGAAAAGGTGATGAAGGTTAAGCCAACTCAGAGAATAAGGGCGAGACACAAGCAGATGGAGCTAGACAGGCTGAGATAAAAGTGACTCTCGGTCTTCCCTCTTTATAAACGCTTTATCTGGGGGACCTCTACCTCACTCCAACAAGCCTTGGCACATATGTCTAAGGAGCAAACAATTCTTTAGAAGTATTGTGACCATAAAAAAGGTCAGTCTGATTTGAAGATTTTTTTTTTTTTGGTTTGTTTGCTAGTTTTTCTGTTTCCTTCATGAAAATCACGGCAGGAGAACAGAACTTAAGTAAATGACTACCTTCTCTTATTGAGTCAGCTTTTCTTTCTTAGGAACACATACAGTTTTTGGACTTAGAGTAATCATCAATCTCTTTGCATATTTTCATAGACAGGCTAGTGCTAACATCTAAACTGAACAGCTAAGAGAAAACTACAAAAAATCTCTGCTAGGAAGCTACAGTAAACTGGTAGTTAGCAATAACTATCTGAGGGAATGCAAGTTAACCTATTTGTCTGCCCCCATAGCCTACAATTAGCCTCTTGGATTCTCTCTCAACCAGTAATGAGGAGATTAGCTAACAGCTTTGGGGGTTCTGGGAACACACCATCATGGCAGACACACAGAGGCTGCCAATCGATTTTGCTGAAAGAGACTCACAGAGAGCTTCGTAGGACAGGGGTACAAAGAACAAGGATGTTAAAAAAAAACCCAGAACATCAGTCACATGACATTATTAACCAATTGCTGCCACTGTCTGAAGAGTTCCACAATCAGTAACTCAGCCCAGGTGGGGAGAATTTGGGCTATCACTTAAAAGGAAGCAAGAATGAAGGCAGTGGAGGGGCTCTAACCATAGGGAGCTGTGCTAGAATCAGAAAGGAAATGAGGGGAGGGGTGTGCGGGATTGCATTAAATGACAGATGACAAACAACTAAATGACAGTTACCAAAAGGTTTTAATATTTATTTTTGTTTGTTTGTTTTAAGGCTGACCCTCATTACAGTAATACATGTCTAGTTTCTCTATTTATCTAGTTTGGAGATTTGAGGAAAGTGTTTGGCCTTCTAAGAACACAGTCTGTTATTCTTGATAATTTAATTGGACAGGTCAGAAAAGATGTCGGATCAGAAAGAAAGGCAAGATAATATATGTTTAAATATGAGATCCTCATCATAATTAGACTAAATAGCCCAAACAAGAACGTGCAGGGTGGGTGGGAGAGGGGTAAAGTGAGAAAGGACATTTCTCCTTAATGCATAGTCTTGGCATGTAAATGAAGACATCTGAAGAAGCACACAGGTTTGAAGCGGCTCTAACATTCTATCATAATTAGAAACATTTCAAGAGCCCTGTAATTTCCAATCAAAATTACAGTAATTTCCGATATACAAGCCATGATTCATGACAGAATTTTACATTCCATGAGAGATTACGGTGGCCTGATGTATGACACGCTGAGTACAGCACTAACATAAACAATTCAGTTTAATGTTTAAACAGCACTTGATGTTTAGAATCTCACAATAAAAGAAACATATTATTGTAGAAATTATCACTTTGACAGTGATTGAAGGGTAGGCAGGCATGTGGCCTATAAAGCTATAATTTTTACAGTCCACAGCTTGAGTCTAATCATTTTTATATAACATTTCCAAGATATCCCTTAAGTATTTCATCCAGCCTATAACTTAAACAAGAACAACCTTTCCTAAAGCAAAACTCCCATCAAGTACCACTATTAATGTTGACAGAGTAAAATTTTAGGAAAAGCTAAAAAAAGGATTGTATTGTAAATATATCATACTGGAAATACTCTCAGGATTGTATATTTTTATCAGAAGTTGACTGCAGCCAGACTGTTTTATAAAGGAGGGTTCATTAATGATAATGGAAATATATTTGTTTAAAGTTTCAAGTTGTTAAAATCTTACCTGAGCCCTTGACTGCCTTTAAATCCTCACCTTGATGGTGTTATCAAATCTTTGTTTAAAGGGCAAGACAGTTTAGTATTCTGGTCCTTTAAAAAGGATTCCTGGCTTTGAACAAGGAATTATAGACAATTGTGTTTGTTCCTATAGATGACCCTGCTTTTGATGAGCATAAATTATCAATATATGACAGTTATACTGATAAAGGACTGCATTATCTATCCTTTGTTATGTTTTTATCTTGTTTTGTAGGGATTTACAACTTTTCCAATTCAATTCTCCTCCTTTATAATTCCTCAAATTTGGACAATTTGCCTAATTATAATTCAATTTGTGTGTATTATATCTATAGAAAAACTAAAATCATTAATACGTGAAGATATGTGTGTATCAGTTTATTTTAATAAGTGCACCTAATAGTTGCAGATGCCTGAGATGGAGCAGAAGAAACCATCATGTTCGTAGTGGAAATCAAGGTCATCTAAGTAACAAGGAAACAACAATAATTTAAGTTATTCATTCCACTACCATAGACAGATTGAGAAACTTCCTATACATTATGATATTCTTCTGAAAACAACTACTAACTGACTCAGGGATTTACTGAGAAATCCTTGGTCTGGAGAGCGGCTCTTGGAGGAAATAAGACCAAGTTTCTATTATCTGCATCTGAACACCCCATTTCATGACAGAGCTCTGTAAACAATCCTGGAGACTGTGACCTCTTTGTGGTGCCAGTTCATATTGAAAACAGACACCCCTTAGAATGAAATTTTCACAGGCGTCACAGGTAAACATTCTCAGTGCCTAACAGAGGCTCTTACCTGGCTTTTGGTTGCCGCAACCTTTGCAAACAGTGCTTGGGACACTTTAGCACGCTTCATTTCCTGCTGAATCTCATCATAAATGGAAGCATTAATGTTCATGGTATTGTTCTCTGGTTTCCCATTCCTCTCAGTGGCAATCGTAGCTGTTTTCACCTACAAAACATTTTGAACATGACTGTCATTTTTCATTGGCCAAATTGTTTTGAAGCTTCTCAGGCTCAGCATCCAAACTGGACATTGCTGCTCCTTTTATGATCAAGGTGATCAACAGTGCAGTCATTCAATGTTAGTTATTACCCCGAGATCAGACTGCTTAAGTTAAGGAAGTCACATTGTCACAGGTGATTGCATCTGTAATATGACAGCAACTGCCAGCTGACAACCAGGAATTATAATGCTATAAAGTAAGTTTTCTGGAAAACAGAATAGTTTCAAAGACTTGAAAACCCTAAACTAATTGTTTCCCAATTACCTTCCATTGCAATTCTAACAAAGGAAATTCACAATTAAAATCATAATGCACAGTGTTGTATCTTCACTGGGTGCCCGGTGCCTAACAGACAATTGTATCACTAATAGCTATTACATACTATGGCCTTTTTAATTTTAGACTCTTTTTTTATGTCTTTTCCTCTTATGTTTCATTTAAAAAATCTTCCATAACAAAGCCATTTGCAGAGCTGCATATTTAAATCTTCTATCCATCCATGAAACAGGTAGACTGCCTTGCTTAATTATCATAAAGGCTGGTTGCATTTTACACATGCATGTCCAAGCTGTTCTGTATAATTATTTCATCGTTTCCTGGCACCCCTGTATATAACTATTTCTTTTTGACTTGTGGAACCAGACAATACGAAAATGTTTCACAATATTTAATAGAACATTACTGCAAGTTACACAAAATATATCATCAGTGACTTTATGAATATTTTCAAAATATATAATCTTGAGTGAAAAATTAGTATCTACGCCTTTGGTAATAATGATAGGCAGATAACAGTAGGAAAATGCCACAAAATTTTAGGGGGAAAAATCAAATCCCAACCTCAAAATTTATTGATACTATTATTAATTTTTTAAAACTCCAAATTTAATTTTTATTCTGCAGTTATATGAAGCAGTCTGGAAAATTTACATATGAACTATGCAGTTGCTTTTTTACTGGGAAGTTGATGAAAGCATAAACGAAGTTCCACAGAGGCAGGACCGTGTTTCTCCCAGCAAAATGATTCAGAACCGCATTTCTTATGGTCCTTTACAGAACCGTTTTTTTTGTTCTCTAGAAACTTAACATGTTGGACAATTTCTCACGTATACTACCAACAATAGAAAATGAAGTGTATTTTAGGATAAACAAATAATTTTTCTGGGCACTAAATGACCTACCCTCCTGGTCATACTGCAAGTCTTCACGATTTATTTCACTCTCCCCCAAAGTATTTGGGATCAAGAGAAGCAAAGGTTATCCTAGGCGATTCAATTCTCTGCACTTAAGAGAGTAGATATGAATCCTCTTTAAAAGGTGCCTTCTGAATCCTTCTAACTTCTAGCCAGTTAGCAAAATAACTCACCTCTTGCTTATCTTGAGGAGGCAGCTAGATTCTTCCACCTCAACACTACCCTTCTAGACACTGAAAGGATAATGCTGTGAAATGGTTGGACCACAGGCTCAAAGTGAGGACACAGAAGGTGAGGCAAGACAAGTGACCAACTGGCTGGGTCTCATGTGCCTCTCCTCAACTATAAACTGGAGACAGGAATGGCAGGAGCGTAGGCTCGATTTTCCTAGTTCGTCTTCTAGCTCTGCCACTCTGGTAAGCAAGGGCACTCACGGAGGTATATTAACGATTGGAGGCCACTAAGAAGTACACAGGCCTTTGAAGCAATAATCTGCTAAACACCACTTTAGGAGCCAGAAGAGTTAACGTATTACCATAAATTGCCTACAAAGTTGCTTTGGTGAGATTCGCAAGTTTGCTCTGGGGTGGTCTTGCTTTGAGGCAGAAGGATAGATCTGATCACCCCATGGGGTCCCTTTTAATACCTATTTTTCTCACTGTGTAAATGAAAGAGAGAAGAAAAGCCATTTCAATCGCTTTGAAAATTGAATGTTATGGAAATGGGGGCATGGCGTCCAGTGCACTGGAAGAAACAGTTCCTTGGTAGCAAACCGCTTAGCAATAGTTGAGAAAGCAGGCTTCGGAAACTTGGTGTTTCATATGTTTTTAAAATAATTTTCATTCTTTTGTAAAAATTATGTTTAAGAATTTATCTTTGAGGTGGGCTATAATCATTTTTTCAACCCTGTGATTTTGTTTCTAAAAGTTTCTTTGGTTTAATTTTTTTAATAAAGCAATTACAACTTGAACCAAAAAGCAAGAATTTTAAGTCATTAAAAAAAATCAAATTACCGTTTCCTAGTAGCCAACACAATCAAAACAAAAGTGGAAATGAAGTAGGCATGAAACAAAAAAAAAAGTGAGAGCAACAACTTTTAAAAATATAAAGTAAGAAACTATCTGTCAGTATTACTCATTTAAAAAATATTTAGAAAAGCTCTTCTTTATCACCTTGTTGGCTCAGATATGCATCTTATCACAGATAAGCTATTAGAATTCTGGAATCACATTTTTTTCCTAAACACAAGCTATTGCTTAAGGGGAACTGACTTGGACAGCTTTTCAAAAATAAGAAAGCTGAATTTTTCCCCAGGTAAAAATGGAAACAAAAATCTTTTATACCTCACTCTACTAAGTACTATTTTAGCTTAGCACAAAAAAAATCTTCTTTAATCCTGGTTTAGCTTTTAATATTATATCACACATTAAAATTCATAAAGTAGTTCATTCCAGGCAAAACAAACTACTCTTCAGCTCTTCTCCGCAAATAGCACAGGAGGTAAAATAAATGCAGTTGCTTTTCGAATAGCTTTTATCAAGGTAGGGTGGACTACTCCATCATTACGGCGGCGCCGGGGAAGTCGTTAGGAATTGGAGCTTCTACTATTTACCCTCCCACCTGGGGATAGGTAGGGTGCAGCTCTGGGGTCGGCTTTTTATTTCACTAAAATTGTGCACAAATTTTCCATGAAAATTCTATTTTGCTTTTTCATGGACTGCTGAATGCATCAAATCATACTACAAAATGAACTCTACATACTACACACTACATACGTACTACATACTACGTACGTACTACACACAATGAACTTGACTATGATTCTGATTGGGAATGTGATAGTCCTTGATGCAGGAGGAGCTGCCTGCAAGCACACAGCGCACATACATGATTCAAGTTTGATGTCATTTTAATAATAATGATGATAATGACAAAGGCTGACATTTATTAGTTGTTTATTATGTGCTGGGCATTGTGTTAACGTACATTAACTCAAATCTGCACAATGGCCCTGAGTAGGTACTATTATCGCCCCATTTTAAAATTGAGAAAACTCTCTTAAAGCAGAGAGGTTAAGTAATTTGTCCATGGGGCAAGGCTGAGATCTTAACTTAAGTCTGTCTAACGCTAATGCCTACCTTAGAAACCACTGCACTAAACTGAGGTCATGATGTTATACAGGACTTCATTTGAAAAAAATTCTTATTTTTTAAGACACACTGGATGTGTTATCTGGTGGCCCTTTGCTAACTCTAGCTCATTAATGTCTAATTCTTAGTAGTGAACGGCTTTATCATTAATTTTACAAATACAACCTGAATTTATGTTTCAAGGTATGCAAACTATAAATGTTTTCTTAGTAATGTTAGATAAGAAATGTGCTATTTTGAGGCATTCTTATTGGTGATGGAAAATAGTCCCCATTCTCAAATTTTTATATATTAACACTGTCTTGAATATCATGGTTCTATCTTTTCACACTTTTCTTCCTTTTGTAGAAACAATATTAATCATTTTTCAAATGTGGACTTTTAAAAGTCTGCTAGCTTTTAAAAGATGGGTATTAATGGGAAGCATTTTATAAGCACATAAGTAAGATCTTAAAATAATGCCGGTCAAGGGATTCATAAAAAATAAAACTTTTATCAAGTGTTAAGTTCCTGCCCATAACTGAACCTATGTTTCATTATGTTATAGAAGAATTTGTTGTAAAGAGACAAAAGGGTGCACCTGCCAGATTAAATTAATGATATATTGCTTATATGAACTTTGTACATTTTCTAAAGCATTGTTATAAAATATCATATCTTACTTTAGAAGAAACTAAAGAATTACATAAAGAGATGTAAAAATAAATAAAGGAAAAAAAGAATATATAATTCAAGTAAATTATAACTCGTTAATTATAGCCTTTCAAACAGTCCTTAGGAAAACAGAAATCACTAATTTAACTCCACAAGTCACACATATTAAAACACACAAATAAAAGCAGAATAAGCACACACCTAAACAGAAATTATTAACTTAAAACTGATCTGTTCTGTGGAACAGACAATTCCCAGAAAATAATCATTAATTATTATTAACAAATTTTCTCTTATAAACTCACTTGGAAAATTTGCTAAGCATAGTCAGCAAAGAAACCTTTAAGACCAGGGAGCTTTGGAGGAATTGAGTTCTCCCAGGTATTTTCATACAACCCAAGTATGGAAGGGGCTATTTTCTCCACAATCTCTGACAGGCCCAATTGTCCAAAGTCTTCCAAGTGCATCATTTGTCAAACATTTAATGTATTCTATCAGGAGAATGTTCTTGTCCATGTTCCTCTTCCTAACTTAACAAAACTCCCCATTGTCTCTGAGAAACAGAAAAAGTCCCCAAGTTTCATTTTCCCCTTTCTAAAATCTTTGTGTTTTGAGGAGGTGGCTCAAGGTAAAGGAAAGAGTTAAGACTGAATAGGGGATTTGAAAACTTTGCCATAACCTTGGACTTAGTTTTCTCATTTTTCTCTGACCAAAAGGCTGGTATGAGGATTCAGTGAATTAATATATATGAAGGTACTTAGAAAACTGAACCATTATCAAATGTAATGTATTCTTATTTCTTGAATTAGAGCACGTAAGTTGTGAAAACATGCTTTCAGCAAACAGGTCCAGCTCAGAGCCTACTGTCCAGGCCAGAAGACAAAGCTCAGAGCAGGGCTGCCCCTACTAAAGCACAAGGGACAGGTCTACACAGGAGGCATCTCACCTAGGCGGGGCCAGCCAAGCGCTTTGGTGATTCCTGAGGCTGGTCTAGGTTTTCACAGGGGAGGTATTCCTAAGAATAAAATCTTGGCCTGACTAAAACCAGGGAAGTCCCTTCTGGAAGCTGATTTAGAATCTAAGTCCTTCAATAGTTTAGGTCCTCGGTCTGGTATGACTCAGGGACATCCCCATCATCTTCCATTTGACCTAAACTCTATGGGGAAAGAGCTGGAAGAGAATCCAGTCCCTCAGGCCTAAAGGTGGCCTGAGTCTTCTGTGAGCCACAAGGGACCTCTGCTTTTAACAAGCAGTTCCTTAGAAAGAAGTCAGGGTTTGCATCCAACCCAAGCTGAAGACTTGTCTCAAAATGTGTCTTGAATCTGTTCATTTTGGAGGAAATGAAATGCATAGTGATTTCACATAGACTCCTCTCTGGCAAAATATAAAATTAAAAAAGACAAAATTTTGCAGTCTGCCTCTGTATCCAAGGTTTCATCCTTTTTTTCTCCTCCATTTTAGTCATTTGCAATAAGCGTAGTATTAAAATCTTACGTGTGTTGTACTGGCTCCAATTTAAGCATTCAACTTCAACTGCTACATAACAGTATAGTGCTAATTCAATGGTTCTCTAACACATTTTTCTAAACCTAAAGTACTCATTTTACATTGATAATATTTTTAAGACATTAAGGATTTCTTAAAATTTAATTCCTTGAATCATGTTAAAGGGTAAAAGGTGAACTCACTGGTTGTGAGCTCTATTATAATAATATTAAGTAATGCAAAGGGATTCTCAGTGAGGCAAATAAGATACCTTCAAGATTTATATAATAGCAGTGAAATAAAATTATACACATATATCAGATAATCAATTCAGAATTTGGTTAGATGGCCAATAAAATTGCATTAATAGAGATAATTTTTTTCTTTGAAAGAGTTACACTAAGAATCTACAGTATCTACATATTTTATATATCCATCATTGGCTAAGGGCTTGGTCTCAACCCCGCTT
The DNA here is from genome assembly GCF_057802395.1 of Ceratotherium simum simum. Lineage (NCBI taxonomy): Eukaryota > Metazoa > Chordata > Mammalia > Perissodactyla > Rhinocerotidae > Ceratotherium > Ceratotherium simum. Next base: position 24,495,873 of record NC_141904.1, read on the forward strand.
GAGAACAAATAAATACAGCTAAAGGTGGCTCAACTAGTTAATCAATAATTCAGGCCAAAATAAATTATATTTTTATCCCAACTTATCAGCATATGTAGTCTTTAGACATAAATATAGGAAAGCTATCCAAGTGCAGCTTAATGGTATACAAAAAGAAAGATCACTTAAGAATTAACGTAACTTGGCTAAAGAAAAAACTCAATGGATAAGGACAGCAGAATCACAGAAATAAAAGCATTAAAATCCTAGAAAAATTAGAAAACAAAAGTCATATTAAGGAACCACTAAGTCAAATGTATGGATAGATTTAAAAAGGAAAAAAGCAGCAGCTCAAGGCTGAAGTTCATGCTGGTCTGAAGTCAGCATTCTCTTGTTAGTATTTCAGATTAAGTGATAAGTAAAATAACTCTCCGCCCAGAGGCCTTTCAGTGATGACTACAGGGACAAAGCTAACTAGGGACGGTGTGTGTATTAACACGCAACACTGCATACTGAGTGCTAAACCAAGTCCAAAGTACAGTATTTTTCATTCAATGGCTCTTACAAAAGTCATACATATAATGAGTTCCTCATTCTTTTTCTTAAGAAATATTTTATAGAAGGCTTTACAGATCAAATTCAGTAACCGTGTGTTTGTAGACAGGTGGTTATGTATGTATGTATAAGATGCCATTCTTTTCAGCTACAGAAACATGACGTTCTTATTCGTAAATACAGCAATGACTTCCTTATAGTCTGCTCCTTTAGACATCAAGACCAGACTGATTTTCAGTAAATAAAATTGGAGAAAATGGACTACTGTGGCATTTCTAAACAACAATGGTGTCTGAATATTACAAGACGCAGTTTAATAGCCTCAAGCAAGTGGCTGCATATTACGTCTATTCCTTATTTAAGGAGTATCTGTAGCAGTTTCATTTATAGTGTTGAATGAGCTTATATTTCTACATTTAGAAATATATGATTATGTTTTATTATTGACGAAAAGAAAGTAACATCAAATATAATTTCATTATGACATTGTTACATGAATACTTTAAATTCGTATTCCAAATTCGATTTTTATCCAGTTTTAGCTAACCTTATTGTTAAGAGTTATACATGCTACAAATTAAATGTGTGAGAAAATATATTTGCTTGTGGATTTTGAGTCTAATCCACTATCAAACTTTTATCTAGTAATTTGTACTGAAAATTAACTTCTTGAATTCTCATAATAGTTATGAAGCTACCTTTCAAACTTGATTAAAAAAAATAATAAAACAATACAGATGCCCATACACAAAGTTACCTGGAAGGTGATTTTTGTCCTTTCTAAAAAGTGCAAACATTTGGAAAATAGAAAATGTGCCCATTTCTGGGAATATGGATGGAATTCCTTATCAGCCCCATTTAAAGCTGCCTTCAAGGATTGTATTAAACTTAATTATGAAAGATTACAAATGAGATGATGTGTAATTGGTACCAGCTGCAGTGCATATTGGAAAGCAGAAATACAAATGGAATTATTTATTTTTATTTATTTACTATTCAAACGGCAGTTCTAAAACTCATAGGGATAAAACTATTCTTTCTATTGAGTTTAAAATACTACTTTACTTAATAGTAGTAGAGACAAATATCCCATTTAAAGACTACTTTTAACCCGCAAAGAACCCCAAAAATGAAGCAACACAAAGCAATACTCTTTGCTCTAATTAGTAGCTTATTGTTTGTTATCAGAATTGGTGATTTGGGACCAAATTCTCCTCATGCAACTCTATGAATTATTGTTTTTTAAAAAATCTGTATCTACCCATCTATCTTTCTAACTTCTTGTTGTGATTCTTCCCCAAAGATTGAAAAAAGAAAACCAGAAGAAGGGCATGGAGGAGAAAGAGAAGTCACCTGGGGAGGGCGGCTGGGCGGTGTGCTTATCAGGGGGGCAGGACCCATGGCAGAGGCAGCATTCAAGCTCCTTTCCCTTTCATCCTGGTAAATTCGATCTCTTTCAGCTTCCGGTAACTGCAAGAAATTCTGCATAGCCCGCAGGTTTACCAGCAAAGACTGGGATGCAGTCTTGGGGTCCTCTTCCTTTCGGAGGATTTCTGAAAGCAAGCCCTACAGAGAATGAAAGGCACAGGGTGAGCGAGCTTGCTGTCGTGCTCTGCCCAAGCCAGCGGTGATCCTTCCCTTTTCTTCTTCACTCGGCTTAGAAAATGAACAGTCAGAAACATTAATTCTACATACGAATATATTAGTTACAATTGAAGTGGTAGAGAAGAGAGCCCCAATTGTATTCTTAATTTTATTAAGCATCTGCTTTACATATAACATAAACTGAAACTGCCTAATTGGTCTCCTTCCTTTGAGTAGCTTAACTTGCCATGAAATCTTTCACAGACAGACGATGGAGGGAAGTTAAGAATAAATGAAATGCTCATAATACAACAGTATTGAACTGTATAGTTCTCAAGCTGCTTAGACAAAGGCAGTGGAATGCCAACAGCCCAATATGTAAAGATACAAAGCCATTTCTAGAGAAATAGAACTTTCAAAGAAAATACTAGAAAATGAATTGTAACATAAAACAACAAAAAAGAATATTACTAAAGCATCGTCTAAGACTTATGCTTTGTTTTCACAGGGAATATTTTAAGTTATTCCTTAATTTTCAAATTAGTGGAGTCAATGACAAGTGATTCTTTCTATTTACCATTTAAGGAAACCATACTGACTACCTCAAATGATTCTAAATAAATTTTGGGTAACAGGTTGCAATTTTGAACTTCAGAAACCATAGGTTAAATTTGAAATACATAACCCCTTTTCCACATTACAAAAGTCCATCATAGCATGCCAAGGGAAAGAATACTATCAAATTCTGTAATTATCAAATTTCTTGAGGAATAGAAATCTTTATTAGTGATAGAAGAAATTTACAAACAATTAGTAAAGTCCTTTAAGATGTCTTTCTCCCCAAATAATAGAGCATTGTCAACTACTTGTTTTTTTAATTTTTGGAAGAATGCTTTCAAAAATGGGTGGTTTTCCCCAATTTTGTTTAAGGGATTATATAAAATAGAAGGATTAGAAAAATTTTCTATTTGATAAGAGCTGAGCGGCCCTCATCTCTTCAATCTTGTACATGAAATAATGCCTGGAATACTAAGAAATGCTTGCTTTCTACATTTAGCCAGAATATCAGCTTATCTCAACACAGCTCAGAATAAAATGTTGTCAAGATCTATATATAATTTGCAAATTTCACTTTCCAATAACCCTGCAGAAAAGGTGAAAGGGTGCATTTGGGGAAGGGGTGGTAAAGTGTCATATCAGAACACTTGAGCCCCAACATTACAACATTTGGGTTTTTTCATCATTTCCCAGAAGTGCAAACCTAATTTTGTTCCCAGTTCTTCAGGATAATGCTCCATATTGCCCAAACATAACAGTTGGATGCAGACAGTATAAAAGCACTGTCCACTTTAAAATGATATAGGCTACAATTAAAAAAGAACCTCCAATAGGTTCAGGGGGCTTAAGAGTAAATTTTAATTTCTCACTTGGTCTATGCAAGCGAAGCTTGGACACTGGACCCAAACTTTTAGTTTCACTATAAGAACTGTGACCAAAGAATGCAGGGTACCTGTCCTTTCATTCATAATACTGACAAGTAATGTTGCAACTCTGTTTATACAAGAGCAAAACATCCAGTCAATTTAACTAAAATTCAGTCAAACAGGCAGTCAATCATCCAGCTATTTAATTTGCACAAGGCCAACTAATTAGATTGACTGTGTTTTTGATGTGTCACATTGAAACTGAAAAATACAGGTCTCAAAAAAAATGAAAATAGGTGTAAAAATATAGTCTTTGCTCTCCACTCTTCCCCACGAAATGTTATGTATTAAAAGATGTGCTTGGCAAAGCAATAAATATTATTCAGAAATAGAAACATACAGTATACATAAACATAATGTTATAAATTCCTTCAGTATAATAATCTAATATTCATTTTTGTCATCCCAGCACAATGTCTACTACATAAGTGTTTGATAAATATTTACTAAATGGATTAATTATGTGTATTCAGACAACAAAAGGAAAAAATGGCAAATGGGGGTGATAGAAACGTAAGAACAAGGTATGCTACCCATGGGTAAATTCTAAGGGTAATTATTTACACAAGGTGAGCCTTCAATGAAAAGTTATGTGCCACTTTGTAAGATGCTTATTAACACACTGTTCAGTAATTAAAAAAAATAGATCACGTCAAAAGAGATCCTATATATATTTAGGATGTTATTCTATTTGAGAAGTTTGAAATTAGACATTTATAAATCTCCAACAACAAAATAAAATATCTTTTTATTAAAAATGTTTCCTGAGACAGCAGAGAACTATACCGAGAAAAGCAAACACATGAAAAAAATACATCATAATATTCTCTATCAATTCTTGCTAATGTGAGACTAAGTCATTCCTGTATGGCGTAAAGCAGAAGACAACAGATCATGTGAGTGAGAATTTAGAAATTTCTCTAACCATTATTTTGATGTTGGCATGACTTCCCATTTGAGCATATAAAGTGTTTTAGGGGAAAAGCATTTTATTTCCACTTAATTATTCTACTGGAGCAAGTGCAGTTTTTCTGCCTGGAATATGTTAAAGGTCTAAAGCAATATTTCAAACCCTACAATACTCCAAGAGCTCTAAAGCAGCCAGTGTAGACAGTCTCAGGTGTTTTAGAAACCTTCGGGTTTTTTTTTGGCCCAGGCTTTCAATGAGGGGAGTGCCCCCTGGTGGATATCCTTGAAAATATTGTGAGAAAATGTTTTGATTAGAATGTGTTAATTACCAAAAAAAAAACCATGTCACTTGAGAATAATTCTGGATGCAAAATTATTCTAATAGCATTAGAATCTGGATATGGGAATGCATGTTTTGGTCCTATTCAGGTTGTCGTTGTATTTATGGATTCAAGATGTATGTGGCCCCTGTTTCCCATTCCCCATAGTCGAAAATACAGTTCAGACTTGTCAAGTCAGCTTAAGGTTATTTATAGTAATCCCTCATGGTGGATAGTAAGAAGGATCTCTTACCAAAAATTCTTCTTTATGCTAAAAAATAATATGTTAAGGGCATCATGCCCCATACTTGCTATCTCAGAGAATATGCTGGTTAAGGGCATCATGCCCCATACTTGCTATCTCAGAGAATATGCTGAAACACCAGAACTAAGACATATCATCAATATTGTACACCATAGGTGCTCAATAAATTTTCTGAACAAATTAAAACCATTACTCATTCCTGTTTCTGAAAAAAACTTGAGAAATTTGTAGGTTATGTAGTAAGTTATCGGCACCTCATGAATATTAATTTTATTGGAAACGAGAAGCTGCTTTTCATTGGGACTTTACATCTTCAAATAATTTGATATGTGCTCTATATACAAAAACATAAAATTATTCTACATTGTCGTTACACACTGGTTAAGTGAGAATTCTAATTTTTTCAATTAAAGAGTGAACTTACTGATGAATTCCTAAACCTTTTCTACATTCCAAAAAGAGTTTACAAGTTATTATGAGTAAAATTCATTAGTAATTGTAAAAGAAAGAAAAAACCTTCAATAAATATTATCAGTACTTCCAAAAGCTAATTATGAATTCTTTAAAACAGCAGATAAGAGAAAGAGACTGCCAATCTGAACAAAAAGCCTGTCTGGCCTGCCGTTTGTCTCCTCTTTGAACATAATCACTGATTCAAATAGATTTTATCAGCTTCATGGAACTTCAAAGCCCTCAGAAGGAAAATATGATTTGATGAAACCTCCCTCCTAAAAAGAAAATATGTAGAATAGTCTTCAAGGCTACCTGCCTCTGTTGTTTGGTGAGTTTTTAATCACATGTCCAGGTGAAAGACTATTTTCAAACTCCACCTACTACCTTGGACTCAGGCCAAGTAAGTTATAAGCAGACGCATTTATCTCTGCCGTTTGGGAGGCTACAAGAGAGCTGTCACGGTGGGGTAATAGCACCTTTTTACCTTTTATTCAATAGTGATATGGATAGTGGACTTTTCTTAAATTACACTGTGAAGAATTATAGGAACACAGCAGCAATTTCTGTTATACTTAAGCAGGCAAATTTCTCTCCACCACATAATTTACAGAACTCAAATTCAATAAAACATTACATGATGGTCCATTACTGTTATCAGTTTTGAATAATCCATCTTCATTCTTTATTTTACTGGAAAATAAAGTGTGCCAAAGACAAGAGGAGGGGGGAGAAAAAAGGAAAAAGGCCGTAGAATGGGATCAGAGTTAAACTCTGGGTTTTATTTAAAAAAAAAAAAAAAGGCACTAAAGAATATATTTTCTTCTATCACAACCTTTAAATAGCAATAATATAGAGAAGTGAATTGAGAAGTATAAATCTAGAAGCTTCAGCAATTATTTTTAGCCATAGGTTTCCATTAAAAAGACATCAAGTAGGCATAACTGAATGAATGACATATGCTAAAAGCTGGTATCTTCAGTAGAAATTAAAGAACATATGCCCATCAATTCAGAAGGGGAAAAAGTCTTTAAAACAAGTATTTATATAAATTTCACCATAAATTTTCAGAAAAGGCAGACTTTTTTTTAAATAGTCATGTATGAAAGTCTTAAGAGAGGAGTTTTAATTTTGGAGACCCAATTAAGATGATGAGAAAATTCCCTAATTAAGAGTTAAAACATGAAATCCAGAATTTTAAAGTTATATACAGCTGTCAATAACTAAAATATCTCAAGTCATAACAGTGTTATCTATTAACATTTTAACATACTGTTTATAGGGTACCAACGTCTTCATCCGATCGTATCATATAACTTTGCAATTGTATGTACATATTCTACATTAATTTTTTAAACTTGGCGTTGGAATTGCACATTGTAATAAGTGCACACAAATGTGTGATGTGTGATTTAACTCTGCAGAGCTCCTTGTCTATACATATGCATTAGCATGTGTATTTTCGTTCTCCACACTCACACCACACACACTCACTCTGCACCTGCTTTTATTGAAATGCATACACTTTGAAATAAACACACTACATGCATTCATATGAATGTATAATCACTAAAATAAATGCAGCTGTGTGTGTGTGCGCGTGTGCGTGGTTTTTAAGTATGACCACCAAAAATACATGTATGTTTGCATGTTCAAAAGCTAGTTCCCAAAAAGTGAGCACTTAAATATACATAGAAAATTACTCTTATTGAATTCAAATGGCTTCAAATATGGCCCAACATCCACTTCGACTGAGGAGTACCAATTACCAATATAAAGGCTTAACATCAAACCCCTCTATCACCCAGGGCTCCTAATAATTTTTTGGTAATGACTTTCTAAATTGGCTATTATTAATAAAGAGCGATCAGTATCAAGCTGTACGGAGTTTTCATTCTCCTCTCACCCTCAGAAAAATAAAGTCGCTGTTTTTGATGTTAACCATAGGGATGACTGTCTTTTCAAAGAGATTAATATGGTATAAAAAGAAAGAATTCTGCCTTCTTTCCAGTAAGACATCCTATAGATATTCATGGAATTTGTCAATATGAGAACCAACGGCAGAACAAATGGTCAACTCATCAGAGTAATGGCTGTGACATCATCACCCAAGAGAAGGAAAACTGTACCAATGGGTGGTGACTTCACCCTTATCTCCCACAGCTGGACTCGCATCATTCTTCCACCCTATAAAATACAGTTTCCCTAGTGCTTTAAGAAATAACAATTTGCTCAATTTTTAAAATGTTTCTCAGTAAATCTGTATGTCATTTGTGTCTATGTCAATGTTGTCTTTGTCTGTGGGCTTTTCATTCAATTCAACAAGCATTTTAGTGAACTTTTATGTCGAGACCTGTCTATTCTTTGCCTGGTACTGAGAACTACTAGCAGTTATTGCTATTTACAAAAATAAAGAATGCTGCCAGAAACAGGAGTATCTGGAAGGTTGATTTTTGATTCATTCATGAATTCATTTTATTGTTTTTTATAATTACCTCCCAACTGAATATAGGTGTCATGTTAAATTTACCAGCTAATAATAAACACGTTTTTTAAGTTGTAAAAATATAGAACTAGGTAAAATCATACAATTTTAACCTGAGACATAACCTTCAGCAACCGCCCTTTTTTAAAAACAGACAAATGATGTACAAAAAACAGAAAAGAAACTGAAAACAAACACTGAGTTAAAGGCTTTGTCAGGCCTTCTCACTTTCAATCCAGTTAAGGCAAGCCAAAAATAAGACACAGCTGGGATTCTCCCAGGTAATGGAAACTCTGCCAACAAGGAATTAATGCTAGATTATTTTTGTACCAGAATTTTATTCTTATAATCATGTAATAAACAAAATAACTTAAATATGAAAGGAAAGTATGAGTCAGGCCAGGAAAAAAAAACTGACAAAAGAAAGAACAGTAGTATAACAAGCAAGTTGAAAGGACATAATGTCCTCATTCTAATCAGAGTTACATGTTCTTTTGTTTTTTCTTTCTCAGTGTGCCTGGGCCAAAAATAAACACCATATATATCAAACCAGTTTCCAAAAAAGGAAATGAAAAAAAAAAAACTCCTCATTTAAGTTTAATGGAATCAATTTGTTTAGGACTTTTCAAATATCTTTATCTTTGGCCTTCTCATATTATATATTATCCTTTCTCCAAGTCCCTCTAAACTTCTTCCACGCTGATATCTTCATCGGAATTTGCCCAGGAGGACAAAGGTGTGAACACAAGGGGTAAATGCAGATCTCAGGGCAAAGTCTGCAAACTAAGGCCTGCAGGCCAAATCTACCCCAAGGCCTGTTTTGTAAATAGTTTTATTGAAACACCACCACATCCACATCCATTCATTTATTGTCTACGGCTGCTTAACCCTCTACAATGTGACAGAGATCCTATGGCCCTCAAAACCTAAAATATTTACTATCTGGCTATGACAGAAAAGGTTTGCTGATCTCTGGTTTAGAGAACGAGGTTTGGAAGAACATTAACAATAATGTGAGGAGGACAAAGCTAAGAAACATTTTATGTTAATAAGCCATATTTTTTTCCTAAATGGCTGCTCAGAATTAAATGGTGGAAATTGCTATTGAGTCCCAACATGTTTTTCTTTTAAAAGGTTGTAGAGGAACGTCAATAGGGCGCATTTATATACTCATGTTTGACACGGGTGGTAACAGGGAAAAGATATTAGGCAAGGAGCCTGAAGTCCCCACCAACGTCCTTGACAAAGTCATGAAACTTTTCTCAATCTTCTACTACTAACAGTCTATGATTTCATTATGTAAAAGCCCAGATAATGCCAGTTTGAAATATTTTTGATATTTATTCTTTCAAGGATCAATCAGGATCAATCCATACATAGCTTTCTCTTGGTCAGGAAACATATGATAGGGAAAGGAGTAATAAAATGTAGGCATCACCGGGAAGAGACTTTATGATCACATGAAGAGAAGGACAAAATGTTAGCACAGAGTAAAAGAATAAACATTAGTATAGATGGGACTAAAACAGGGAGAGAGAGAGATACAAGAACCATTTACAAATAGAACAAAACTGACCTGAGTTCTGTTAAAAGCCACACGTGCAAATACTGCCTGGGAGATTCCTGCTCGTTTCAGTTCATCACGTACCCACTGGTAGATTTCGGAAGACACCTCTGTGTTGGTTGAAACCTGTTGCTCCAAAGGCTTATTCATAGATCTACTGACAGGGGGAGGGTGGTTCAAGTATTGTTGGTTTAAGGACTGCTGGGCTAAAAGTCTATTCACTGCATACTGCTGGTTCAGCAGCTGAGCCATCACCAGCTGCTGGTTGACCAATTGAGGACTGATGGGCGTTGACACAAGCCCAGGGTGCAGGTTCGGAAGAGGGGTCCGGACAGACGGCTGGCTGCCATGGGAGAGCTGCGCGGGGGACGGAGGCTGCTCAGCTGTGTTCCCTGGGACTGGCTGCTGGCCAAAGTTGACATGGTTGGCACCTTGCTGGGATAGTTCAGAAAGACTATCCATTTCGACTATAGTGGACAAAAAGTAAAATCATGTTAAGCCAACGAGGATGGGTATTGATAAGGATTTCTGATCATTTTCTAAACAGAGACAGTAGGCACAGGGCACATCGAAGATCCAATTAAACTAAGAAAATTTCAAGATGGAACTCAACTGGCTGTGTTTTTACTTTCCTCTTCTGCACAATTCCACAAACTTTGAAAGTAGGACAACACTTCTAATTTTATAATGTGGTTTAGATTTAAGGCATAAAATTAATTACTTTGGAATTCTATGCAGCTCGCTTTGGGATCAAACTATCATTCACTCTCACATATTACCCCAAGAAGGCTTATAAGCAATGTATAAGATAGCTGTTAGGAAAACATCATTTGCTTAATGACAACTAGAAAGCGTGAGTTGAGCTAAGACCTCATATGCAACTAAAGAAAAAAGAAATATACAAGTATTTTCTCATGATATATACTAACTGTTATTACTCTAGGCAAAATGTTTGAAACAAAAAGGTGTTATCTACATTCAACTTTTACCTAGCCATGAATATAATCAATATAATAATGAAAGTGGTCATAATGATAAGTTATAATAACTGAGTGCATATTGAACACTGTGCCAAATATCTTACATGGCTTGTTTCATTTAGTTCTAACCATCATGGGTGGCAAATACATCTGCAAATATTTCTTAGAATGAAGCAGATAATTTATTGTATTGCAAGCCAATATACCCAGTGTTGCTAAGACCCAAATGTGTCTTGAAGAAGCTATGGCTATCACCAGATGCTCAAGACAGTCTTTCAAGGAAGGGGCGGGGAGTCGTTCTGGTACAATGGTGATACTGTCACGATTTTGCAATTTATTACCGCCTACCCAAGATGAATGCTTCTCCCTTGGCTAGATCACTCATGTGGATTGGCTGAGAGTCAGCTCTAAGTGTGTCAAATGCTTTGCTGCTGCAAGGAGACTGGTTTGATGCTCTTGACTGGAGGGCTGAGCATGGCACAGTATGTAAATAAGTGAGTCCTTCGAAATAGCACACCACAGTATAGACTCCGGCTTGATTTTAATCATCATTTCTCTTTTCATTAGACGTTCAGGTTTTATATTTAGAGGAACTTATCATAGTGCTATAATCACTGATATATGCAAAATATAACTAAGAATTGGGGAAGAAACCTTCCATTTCTACCAGTGATATCAGCCCAAGTGGGCCATTCACAGGGAACAGTAATTCAAGCAATTATTCCAAAAATGATGCATTGTCTTCATTACAGCTCTAAGCTATAAAAGGCAAAGAATCTGTTTTGGTAGATGGATGGTTTTTCCTCAAATATTAAAAGCTAAAACATGCTCAAAATTCAGGTTCGCTTGTCTCTTAAAATCTTTAGGAAAACTTATTATTGTTGTTATTAAATGAATGTAATAGAAGTAAACAGAAATAGAATTAAAATGGCATAACGCTATGCATATTAAACATCCCAGCCCTTCCTATATTATTTTAAAATATATTACTTGGAAGGTACAAGTATGTGAAAGAAAACATTAATAGAAATTAAAACATTAACCTTAATCACAGTGTTTGCTTTTGCGAACACCAACAAACTCAATAGGGAGAAAATGTCATAATCTAAATGCTTAGGTACAACACACAACTTTTATCTGCCATTTTACACTGCAGATAGTTTTAATGTATTTCCTGCATAACAAATATTGACCTAAAGTTACCAACACGTTAAGATAGGATGCTATATTGGAATTAAAAGTTTAGAAATGATGAGATGATTTTTCTGGTATGGATGGTAAAGCAGTATACTCACCCAAGTGCCTCTCTGTGGGGGCTGGGGATTAGAGCTATAAAAACCACTTGATCTCAATTGTGGAAACTATAAATACAATTTAATTTCCTTAAAAATTGGGCGTAAAAATAGGCACTTTTTCTCAAACAAAAACAAAAAACATAAAAGCATGATATATCTCTGAAAGAAATCACAGCTAATATTAGCTATTCAAGGCCTGGTTAGGTCTTCACTGAGATGTTAAAAAATGACAGCTCCCCTCCTCACGCCTCGATTTCCTGCATGTCTGACAACCAAGTCAGTTTGCCTGATTTAAACACAAACATTTATTGAATTTAATTATCTCATTATACTCATACCCACTCCCCACCCTCAAAGAAACATTCTAAATTGATCTCTAATTGGGCAATCAAAAGACCTGGCTTTAGATGCGACTTTGATAAACCCCCGAATGACACGTAATGGTATGTAGCCACCGCTGCAAAGGTTTTTTGCTTACCCATCATATCTTTTGTCTTCTTGAAATGTTTGTACCACCTTCCAAATTCTTGACATTTTGCTGCTGAGACATTTGCATAGTAAGTGCTGTTCACAATGGAAGAAATCATACTCTGCATGAAGAGGGGGGGGGAAACATTTGTAATACATAGCAGCACAAGATGGAACACAGAAATGATTTCAATTGTGGAGACTGTATTTTTTTAAAAATCAACTGAGTACCAATACATTTTTGTTTCACACTTTAACCTAAAGCCTCGACTTCTGAAAATTCATTAAGTAGCTCATCAAATGCTTAAGTAGAAAGCAGCAGCCCACTGAGACCAGTATAAAGCTATCAAACCCACAGACTTTGCTCTAGTAGTTATGGAACCTCCACCAATGTCATCTATTCCTAGGCTGACAAACTTTCACTGATCCCACTAAATCCAAATACGTGAAGATGACTTTAGGATTGCAATTCATAAATAAAGGCTACTATCAATGTTTAGTGTCTGTACTCTACAGCCTTGCTACTCAAAAGTACGGCCCAGGGACCAGCAATACTCGCATCACGTGGAAGCTTATTAGAAATGCAGAATCTTAAGCCCTACTCCAGACCTAGTCAGTCAGCACCTGCATTTTACTAAGATACAGGGGATTTGCGTGCACATTCAAGTTCGGAAAACACCACTTGCACCTTCCACTCCTATTATTTGGGTTTCAATTGGAGGTATATTAACACTGTTCAAAGGCTGACTGACCACATTTAAGGAGAAAACTATTCACAGAGATCCTCTATCAGAAGAAAAAAAAATATTCTGCAATCTTACTGCTAGTGTCATTTATAGCAAAGCTTGAGTTTTGAATTTCAAACTAACCATAAAAATTTTTAAATATATGCATTTCATGCTTACTAATTTCTCAAGGATACCACAAAAAATAAATGACCTATTTTGTCACTTATCTTCATCCTGCTTTTAATAAAAGCCTGGAAAACAGAGTTGACAGTTTTACATATAAAAATGAAGGACAATGATTTTGATGTATTACTAGGAGTTTTTTTGTGTGTGTGAGGAAGATCAGCCCTGTGCTAACATCTGCCAATTCTCCTTTTTTTTTTGCTGAGGAAGACTGGCCCTGGGCTAACATCCGTGCCCATCTTCCTCCACTTTATATGGGACGCCACCACAGCATGGCTTGCCAAGCAGTGCGTCGGTGCACGCCCAGGATCCGAACCAGCAAACCCCGGGCCACCACAGCGGAGCTCGCGCACTTAACCGCTTGCGCCACCGGGCCGGTCCCTAGGAGTGTTTTTTTTTTTTTTTTAAACTCATTTTCAACAAAGAAAAGTGTTTTCTTCCCAGTAAATTTTGGTTATGGTAATTTCAGTGACTTATAATCATGGTTATATTTAACCATAACACCCATATTCTCTAGCAGGGGCTAAATTAATTTCCAGTTGAGTCTTAGGAATAATTAGACTTTGTAGCACCAATCCACCCCCAACTCCTATGCGTAGAAACATGAGAACTTACATCTCAGACTTCAGTTGGTCTATGGTGAAATAGTTTACAGAAGGGAGCACTGCTTGGGAGGGAGTGAACAAGCAGAAAAGCCAGTTGGATACAAATATTTTTATATCATCTTCTTTAAGCTACCTTTAATTTAAAGCTCTTTTGGTTATTATTGATTCTCCTCACATCCATTATCAGCGTTAATTTTGTAACATGCACACATTCCTGTAATATGCAAATCTTGGGAATCTTGGAAGAACTTCTGGTGAAGGATAAGCTAGAGCTGCATTATTGATGTAAAACATGGCTATCTTGCTTAAGAGGCACTATGATATTTTTTTTGACACTTTGTACTTTATAGTCCTTTTCACATTTTCTCTAAAAAGACATTCTTAATGTGTTCATGATGCTCTGCCATTAATCCAGTAGCTTGCAATTTTACTAAGAGCCTCCCTCGGTTCAGAGTACAAAAAGATACTTAGCAAGGTTGCCAAAACCAGAGCCATAAGATTACCTGATCCAGTTAACAATCCGTCAGCTTCAATCACACTTACTCTACTGTAATAATGGATCAATAAAGTCAGACACTAATAAAACTACTGAGATTGCTGATGGATAACGGTGATTCTGCAGATGGATGATGGTTGATGTTCTTCCACTTTGGTTAATTTTTTAAAAATTATTACTCTTATACCTAGACATTCTCACAGTTTCCTAAGTGTTAATATAATAGTATTTATAAGTCTTAGATGTAGTTTATGTCTTAATTTTCAGAAATGTATGGAATATCTGAATTTTGCTGAGGTTTTTGACAAGCATCCAGTCTACTTCAGTTGCCAACAATTCTATATATGAAATTTGCTTTTTGCTGCACACCTACCATGTGCCTGGCTGGTACTAGGGATACAAAGATGGATAAGACACAGCCTCTGCCTACAAGTTTACCCTCTATTAGGAAGACAGATATGTAAACAGATCATTTCAATTCAATGTGATTCAGTATGCCAACAATGAAAAAAATATATGGGGGGAAAAAAGGAAGAAGAATACATCGTGTGTGAAAAAAAAAGTCTGAAATATTTTTATAAAACTAGAGCCCATATGTAATAGTGCTATGTAGTTCACTATTATCCATGTGTGGAAAATAATATCCATATGTGCATGATCATCAAAGCTTCTCCCTGCCCTTGTTTAACCCTAAATTGGTAGGCTCTGTCCTTAAGTGACTTTCTGGACACTTTTGACTCTGTCAAGTGGTATGTGCTTCGGGAACTCTGATTAATGTAGATATGAGCCTAAGCAAGACACAAATCAAAAGGCTAATCCGCAGGTTATGACGCATACCAAAGCAACTTTTTAGATTCTCTATCTTCCTGTGCTTTTGGGAGGCTGGGAAATATTCCATAATTCAGGTAACTTGGGGTCACCTCTATTTTTATTGGAACAACATGCAGTAATCTCTACCACTAAATTGCTCACGTAGCCACGACAAGAGTCTTTTTTTTTTCTTGGGGTAAAATCCCTATGGAAGGCTTAGTCATGGCATCTGACTAGATGAGCGAGTTTTAAGGGCAGGGAAGAGAGATTTCAGAATTTTGTGGGGCACATGGCATTTGAAAGATCATATTCAGTATTATAATCTTAAATTTGGAAAATCATAAAGAAACACATTGTTTTGATAATACAAATAACTGAAACTCGAGAGTGGTAATGTTTTCCTAGGTGGTGGGGATGTACAGGGGTAGACAAAGATCCACGTTTTTAAGGAGAGAGGCTTGGGATTCGTATGTCAATCAAAGGGAGATATTGGTTTAAAAAGATTACACGAAGCTGTGAGTTCCTCCAGGTCTGGGGATCCATATTATTTTCCAGCCCAAATGCCTGGCATTTATTAAATACACACTAAATGTTCACTTGATGAAACAGAATCACCTAAATCTGCATTCAAGTCTAAGGTGCGTCACACACTGGTAGTGTGACCATGGTCAAATTAATTGACCACTCTGTCACAGTTCCCCATACCAAATGGGAAGGAGAGTAGCACTCATCTCATGGGGCTGTTCTGAGAATCCATTCATTAAGGCATTTTCTTTCATTCATTCAGCAAATATTTACTGAACTCCTACTATGTGCCAAGCACTGGGCAAGTCACTAGAGAAATAATCACCTGCAGAGACACACTAACTACCCTTCGACAGACAAGAAATAAAACAATGAATATGATACAATTAGCACACAGCCTGGAGCATACCAAGTACGGACTTTTAAAGGATATTTATTTTACTATGACAACCCTCTGCCTCCTCCTCCTCATTGGGATTTTATTATACGATCACATTTCAGATCAGTTGAAAGACTATGCTTTCAATTAAGAGAAATGTATCAGATAAAATTTTCAAATGAAATATTTTAAGTCAAATTTTCTTACGAAGAACGATGAATGTGCTAATTAAATTATTAAGCTACAAGTCCGGTCAATTGATAATAAGGGAAAACACCAAGGAAAAAGAGTATTTCCATTTGCAATGTTCCACTGTGGTGGTATATTCTGAAGCTAGCCTGTACCTGGTAGCTAACATCAGGAAGACACACAGCACTTCCGTGACTGGGATGTTGGAACCATGCCCTCTCCCATCTCTGGCTAACAGCTGCTCATCTCAGGACACATTTCAGGTAGCCCCGCTTCTGGGAGGCCTTTCCTGACTTCCCAAACATCCCGCACAGAGCACCACTATAACACTTGTCATGCTGTTTCTTTTATACTAGGCTGTGAGCCTTGGGTCTTATCTCCATGCAGCCAGGATTCATCACAGGGCTGGGCACATGTTAGGTGATCAATAAAAGATCACTGAAATAAGCCATTCCTGCAGGCTACCAGAAAATCCTCCTCTCTTTTTTGTTCATAAAGGTCAAAGGTAATGGCAGCTTAATTGTCATATGAATCTTTTAAATCTATCACTTTTAGCTGTCACGATAGAACTCATAATTTTAAGAACCTTTGTTCATTAATTTACAAGAGATCCCTTCCCAGGTTTTTCACAGATGTCTCGGAAGTCGCAACACTCGGTGGTTACGTTATTCCAGTTTTCTCTTGGTGTCTATTTATATGAGCTCTCCAAAGCACTTTGAAAAAGGCACAACTTGTATTGAGAGTTTTCCCATTCAGTGGCTGGTCTGTGTAAAACATCAATGTTCAGAGAACAAAATAATCAGGCTGACAAAACTCTGTCAGTTTAAATCCCAACTTCAAATGCTACACAGGACACCGACCAATGAATAGGCCACAGCTTCCAGTGTTGGGAAATACAATTTGAAAGTTGGCAGAAATTGGCTGTGGGTCTCATAACCCCAGTGTGACACAATATTCTCATCCTAGGAGCCAAGTTGTAAGCTTTTCTAAGATCCATAAAGCACATGTCTACTCCCTATGAGGAGCCTTGGTTCTTTCTGCGAGTCTGCCGAAGTTCCGATCTGAAAGAATGCCATCTTCACAGAAACCCCAGTCCTCTAGAATGATACCATCTGCCACAGGCTGAGCTTCCTTTTCAGCCAAATACATTATTTATAACCTTTCTAATTGTGAAAAGGTAAGGGTGGAATTTTTCTAAAGCCTGACTTAGACATAGTTAGAACATTCTGAACCTTTGCTCTAAAATCCAGCAGGTCTCTACATTTGACACACAAAAAACAACAAAAAACCCACAAGGAATTGGTTGAGGTTACATAATTTTTCAAAACATTATATTCTTTCAAACCCCTGCTAGAATATGACATACACTGAGGTATATATTTAAAACACACTTAGAAACTGAAGGAAGATAGTTTTATTTTTCTACTTGATCATTTTAGTAGCCAAGGAAGAGGTTTTGGGAGAGGTGAGGGCTTCTGAGAAAAAGGTTCATCAACTGGGGAGAGGCAGTAATCTGATTACCCTTAAAATTGCTTTGTTGTGCCTTTAACAACAACAAAAAAACCCACCCCAAAACAATGCTAATCAGGTTATTCAATCATTTAAACCAAAACTGTTCATGCTTTTCTGCCAAATCAACCAACCACAGCAAAATCTGTTATCTCTGATTGCTCAGTTTCCAGTCAAAAAACAGTTAACCCCCACTATACCAAAAGTTTTCCAAAATACCCTCCAAGCTCTTCATTCTCATGGAGAATAAAGAGAAAGCCATGCCATCTTTAAAGGGTAATTGAGTGCTGTACCATATTTGCATATTACAACATACTCTAATAAACTAAACAGCCTGTACCGGAAGCCAGCAGCTCCCTAGCATTTCATGTGATCTCCATTCTGGCTTTTTGTTCACATTTTTTTTTTTTTTTAAACAGGACTGTGATATCATGATCCAGACTTACTAAAGACTTGCTGATAGTTTAACTGAGGTGGGAGGAGGTAGCAAGAGCATCTTCAAAATGGTGGTTCACCCATGTTGAAAGCTTTCAGGCTCCATCAACAGAGAGGGCAAAGGCTACCTGTCTTATTTACACAATTATCTAAATACGATTAAACAGCTGATGGACAAATATTAAACTGGAAAATGTATAGTCATTTCAGCTTAATGTAATCCTCTTTCTGTAAACACCCAAGATGATTTTTTTCAACCAGAACAGTCCTGACATCTCATAAGCCTAAGGGTGAATAGCAAGAGATTGTTTTTGATAGTTATAAATATTCAAAAGACATGCAGACCATCTGCTTTCATAATACAGGTAAAGCAAGACTAAAATGGTGACTGCTGTATAAAAATGATTCCTTTAACAAAGTCTTCCTCTCCTCGAAAACTATAAAGACAGATGTCAAAAACTGTTTACACAGAGCAATCAGGAGCGTGCAAAATGTAATATTCCTTTTACACACAGTGCTTGCTAAAGAGATTTTTTTTTTCTTTTTCTTCCCATCTGTGTGTTGCAACACATTTCTACAAGTTAAAAACATTTTTTTCAAACAGAGATCTCATGAATACCCAAAAACATGCTATCTGGTTTCTGAATGCTAATTAATTTCAACTAAGGAATCTGAATATCTTTTTCTGTAGGAAGGAATGTATGTTTTGAATTGGAAAACTCTAGAGAGACGGCAAGGGAAATAATCTTGCACAGGTTTAACTCTATAAGGTGATTTTCATGGTCTACCTTGTTCGTAATATGTATCTGTTACGTCCATATATTAAATGAAAGCACATCACTGCTAATGTTCTTGGCATAAAGTCTACAATAATTATTTCCTGAAATAAATGTCCTCACACGCAAAACGTATATACCGAAACCTTTACCTTCTCAGTCAATGCAGAGTGATGCATAGAGCCCTACAGTTAATTTTCAAGACTGGAACACTAATCTTGACAGTAACCTTTTTACGTATTGTATTAATGGCGTAGAGACATTAAGCACCTTTTTATAATTTTCAATAAAATGAGCATTTACTGAACAATCTGTCAAACTGCTGGCTCTCTATTCTTTTACATTTTCTTTTTTTGAGAAGTGCAACTTCATACACTCTGATGTCCCTCCCCTTTCTTCCTATCCTGCCTGCCTATGGGCTGAATTTTTACAGCAGTTTTTTATGTGTGTCTGGAAAACTCAAAGGTCAAAATTTAATTTCAGATCAAATGAATCAACTCCACATTCAAATACAATTTTAATAGGGATCCTCAGGAAATGGGGTTTTCTTTTAGTCCCAAAGGATATCAAATACTACAAACAAGCTCTAAAAGGCATCATATGAGATGGTGACATGGAACGAATTTGTTGAAAACTAACAGGTAGTCCCTATCTGGTATTTGGGAGTGGGAAGGAAGGGAAATGGGCTTCAATTTATGAGAAGCAAATGGCAGGATTTCTAAGTGTAATATTCTGTTCGTGCATGTTAGCTTATGTTTCCCAAATCTTTCCCTCTGGATCCTCTATTGCTTTCTAAGCTATTCTCTTGGGAGATACAACTGGGGCATATTCTGAATCTCAATTTGTTGAGAAAAGCCTAATCACTCCTCAACTTTACTTAAACTCCAGTTGTCACAGTTCTAGCTCTTGCCATCTTGATCAATCCCAGTGCCTGAAAATGGCATTTTCACACAAAGTAACCCTTGTATGGCGCTAAAAACGGAAACTCAGAACAAAGCTCCACAGGAATACAAGAGAACACATCCAATTCTGTTTTAATTTTCTTAGTACATTTCCTAAAGACGAACATGTGATCATTTCAAAGCACAGAAATTTTATTTAATTATTTAAATACCCAATTCATAATTTTTAAAGAAAATGTTGGTTCACAGTTCACATGGCTTTTCCACATAATTAAAGTAATTTGACGTAGGACCCAGATAATGTCTTTTAACCAGCTTCTCTATTCTGTCTTCTTTGTATAAGCACCTATCTATAGCTTTCTTACTACATTGAAACCTTCTTACTTAAAGTAATTGAATATGTTAGTAAAGAGATTAAATTAGAAAATATTTGTTAAAAAGTATATTATTACTAAGGGTATGTAATATTTCAAATTAACTGCACATAGAGGATTACGTTTGTTCATCTGCAATATGAAAGGTCTTGAACTAGATAATCTCCAAGGTCCCTCCCAACAGCTTTAAGAGTCTATGAAATCTATATTTCTTCTCAAACAGAGGTCCTACAGGGTTTCCTTCAGTGACTAAAGAAGATTCAATTGTCATACACATCATCCATTCACAGGCACGCACTGTGCAAATGTCCCCATCCACAGTTTTATTCTTAAGAGGGTTAAAGCCCCTTGGTGTCTTGCTTATGATTATTAAAAATATACTCATCATTATTAAGTTAAACATTGTGCTTCTCCAAATAGAATTTTCACAAATTCTTCATTAGATAAATCTAAATTCAATGAATTTGATTTTATCACAAAAACTGTGTCCTAAGATTCTAAATCTTAGGCTCTCTGTACTAACTTGCACATTTGGGGAATGCTTGCTTACTTTCTCTGATGGCCCTGTGTTGTGAAATTTCCCATCCTCTATGGAGATTAAAATTTCTAGTATCTGTGCTTAGAAACAGCAGAAAAAAGATACCAAATTTTTGTTAAGTTCCAGAGGTTCTAAATAGAGCATATTAAGAAACTTAAAGCAACAGAGTGAAAAAAAGAACTAAAGTAGTTTGAACAATCTATTTTTCCAAAAGTAAATACTAGAACGAGGCTCTGTAACTCTTTACAGATTTTTTCCTTCTTTGCATTCCTTCTTGACATGAACACTATTAGGTTTTAAGCCAAAATGTCTAAAAATTAGGGAGAAAAGACAGTCTGACTTTTAGCTTTTTATGGGGTACAGAACTCTCTCTGGGAATCTCATGAAACCTATGAAAGCTCTCCCTACACATATTCCCAAAAGTGACTTATAACTTCAGGGTCTGCACAAACCCTTGGAAGCCCATTGCTGGGTCTGTGACCCTCACTCAGATCTGATCCAAGATTTCACAGGAGACTAAGGGCTAAATCATGTCATTGATTTCTATGTTTTATTAGTTGTTAGTTATTATAGCTGTTAGCCAAGACTTCACATGCCTACTAGATAAATATAAATCAATGTTGCGTCTGGATTAGCTCACAGAGAAAAATCAAAATAATCCGGCTCATCTCTATCAATATTATGAAAATGCTTCACAGTTTAGAAAAATGCCATATACTGGTGATCACCTCTTTAGGAGTTATGGTGAAATGGCAGAAATGTGTTGGATGGGTTGTACTTCATGAAATAATGAGCCCCGTCCATCACTGGAGGTGTGTGCTCCAGGCTGAGCTGGTGCTCACACAGAAGGGTGGACAAACCAAGTCCCTGAGGCCCATTCTGGAATGGCTGAACAGTTATCTACACTTGCAGCTATCTCTAAATTCAGGTGATTCTGGACCTTTATGGAGCTTTTACACATTATATGTTTATAGCCCTAAACAGTCTCCAATGCCAAATGTGGACTTTAGAACATCTATTGAGAATGGACATTGTGAGCTAAGGTGGGGTGGTGCTGAGTGTTAGCATTTCCATGTTGGCAGCATCAGCATATTTGTGTATAAATCATTTGACTCTGTTATTGAAATTTTCCCTCTTTATTTTATTTTGAACTATGAGAAATGGACAAATGGCAGTAACAGCAAAAAAGTGTGGATCTCCAATATAACACAATTGAGACAAAATAAAAAGCATTGGCCACACAGAAATATATCCATTATGGAAGAAAAATTTTAAATGTGCATAGAAATATGTTGCTAATGATTGTGCTTAATAGTGACATTTAATTAGGTCTTTTAGAGCATATTTTTTTAGATCTCTGGGTCCCTTGTACTCCCAAGACTATTGTTCTGCTTACAAACATATAAGTTTTGCACATATATTCAAGAACATGACAATATAACCAAAAATATGGGACAGCTTGGAATATTCGTAAGTTTTCTCAGAGAAAAATTCAGAAGTAATTTGCTTTCGGTTAGGTAAATTAAAAATTCAGAATTAAGTATAGCAGGAAAAATATTTTGTAAGGTAGGATACTATAGATCCGAGTATCTATAAAATGCTACTAATAAAACTACTGACATAGTTTATTGGTTGATGAAATTAACACGGTGAAAATCCTATAAGGCTGTTTAACAAATATTCCTGACATCCTACTGTGTGCCAGGATCTATAATTGCAATGATGAATAAAAGACCCTTTGTGACAGTCAATTACAGTGTACACTGAGAGCCTAGTTAGTCTACAGGTAATTTTAGAACAATGTGGAAAGTGCTACAAGGGGTGCATAAAGGTTGGACAGAGCCTTGAGTGTGGGGAGTGGGTATAAGGGGCGTTAAAGGAAAGGACACTGGGAGAAACTCATGTCCAGGTGACAGTCCAATGAGGCATCTTTATCCTCTTTGATGTTGTCCAGTCTAAAGTATCATATTTGCTTAACTTGCAAATGTGCTTACTTAAACACAAGGCTTGGGTCTTCTCTCTGTTCCATTTTAGAATACATTGGAACTTTACAATGATTCTAAGGACGGTGCTAAAAGTGTCCCTTAAAGGTGAGAATGAGTTTTAACTGGTCCTTTAATTTTTTCACAAATGAAAAGTTCTTGGTTATTTCCATAAAAGGTGAAGCTTGCATCAAAATCTTCTAGACAGCAGCAAAGTCTCTTAGACCATGCAGCCTGACCAAGTGTGATTTCAGCTCTCAATCCCAGGTTTTAGAAAAGCTCAAGTTACTGTACCCTTTAGAACTGAGCGCTGTTCTAAATGCTTTACAGTTATCAACTCATGTAATTCTCATAACAATCCTGAAAATTGGTACTATTACCTTCCTACTTTATAGATGAGGAAATTGAGGCATGGCGAGTCACTTGCCCGAGCTCACAGAGCTGGTAACAACAGCACTCACATTCTTGACGCCGATGTAATGAAAGCCACTAGCTCACTAATTAAAGAGATGGCGAAGAGCAATGACACCAGACTCACATAAAAAGTGACGGAATGAAGTTGCTGAAGAAATATATTACAAGACATAATTCCATTAAGAAATAAAAAGAAAACGAGATCAAGCTCTGTCCTATGTTAACATAACCCAGGAGTTTCAACACATTCTAGAAATATCTATTGCGACGTTCAAAAAGTTAATACTTGTTTCGGTTAGCTCCACATTTCTGAACTGCCTGGGAATAAACGCTGGATTGATAGCAAAATGGGACAAGCCTAGGCCAGTCCTTGGTACCCAGTGATGAAGTACCCTGTCTTGTCATCTAGATAACAATGTGATCTCAAATAGTGCTAACAATTAAAGCTTTTTTTTTTTTTTTTTTTTTTTTTTTGTGAGGAGGATCAGCCCCTAGCTAACATCCATGCCAATCCTCCTCTTTTTGCAGAGGAAGACCAGCCCTAAGCTAACATCTATTGCCAATCCTCCTCCCTTTTTTCCCCTTTTCTCCCCAAAGCCCCAGTAGATAGTTGTATGTCATAGTTGCACATCCTTCTAGTTGCTGTATGTGGGACACTGCCCCAGCATGGCCGGACAAGCAGTGTGTCGGTGCACTGGTGCGTGCCCGGGATCCAAACCTGGGCTGCCAGTAGCGGAGCACGCGCACTTAACCGCTAAGCCATGGGGCTGGTCCCCTAAAGCTTTAATCTTTCTTAACTTTCAACATATCATCTGGTTTGCGTCTTGAACCCCTTAGAGTAAACTAAATTAGATTAGCATTTTTATGGGAAAATATTGCAATACAAGATAAATTTGTTTAAAAAGAAGAAAGTAAAGAAAAAGATGATGACCAAAGGGCATAGAGTTTTAGGGTAAGAATGAGAGAAAGAAAAAAAACATGATTAAAGGAAGTCAGCCACCTTCTCCACAATGAGAAATTCTGCAACCTATGAATTGTCCATGATGAAACTCTAGCATCCCATAATCACACTGCACATCAGAACACAATACAATCTTACATTTCTATAGCGCCCTCACGCAAGCATCCCAGGGTGCTTTACAATCATTATGAGTTAAAATTAAAACTGAAGCACATACAATTCCTAATAGAATCATTTTAAAAATGCTAAACAGAACAAATAACTTTTAAGTCTAGATTTAAAAGTCCCAACAGCCAGAGCGTTCCTTACGTCAATTGGCAATGAGCTGCAGAGCCGGGCTGAGGCTCTCTCCTGTTATGTTAAAGGCTCTCTTATGTTTTTTATACTCAGAGCACGTTATGATCAAGCCGTTTCCAACGAAAGAGGGAAAAATTGGGTGTATGTATCTGTTTGTTTTGATGATTCTGAATTTAGGGGTTTTTATTTGTTTGTTTATGACTTTGTTTGGGGCCCAAATATGACATGAAATAAAGCAGCTTTAAAAGGCAAACCCAGATAGAGCCCAACTTGAAATTTAAGTAGTAATTTTGAAAAAAGACACTCAAAAAGCACTCTAAAACTAGCTCTGTTTTAGCAAGAAAATCAGATTAATTAGCATGATTTGGTTAACTTTTTTAAAAAGACAATTAGAAAATAGCATTGAATAGGCTTTCTCTCAGGCCATGTCTACTCCCAAGCCGGGGCAGTCTTTATTATTCTGCAAATCAGAAAAAAATAGGGGAAACGCTCTCATGATATGGTAATTTCCCTTGCATTAGTGATTCTGAGGTCAAAGGAAACCTGTTCAGATCTAAAACAAAGCCTAGGTAAAAATCCATTAAGTGAAAATGAAGTACTTAGTGTTAAGCGTGCTCTAAATTGGCATGGTTTAAATTCTTTTACGTTTTACTATTGCGAAAAGATAGTGGCTATAAAATATTTCAGATCAAGTCATTTTAAGTCAGATGCTTTATTAAGTTTGGCTTTTTGATTAATATATCTGAAAGGTTACAGAGAACTAACATCAAGCTACAGTAAAATCCTTATGTATCTAAACCAGCTACAAATGAGCCTGACATATGAGAGTCAAAAAGCAAAACTTATAATTTGGAGGATACTTCTATTGTAGATTCTATATATTATAATATTAACACAGAGCAGATATATCACTGTCTAAGTCGAAAGAAAAACTAGAATAAAGTAATAACTGGTTCAAAAAAGGAGGCAGAAAAAATTATTTAAGTTTAGCAATTCACACAACTACCCATATAAGACTGGCTGACCATTTCCTTTATGGATCTTTTCATTAATACAATTGCTGAAAGTGGTAATAAAATCCAATTAGTATCAAGTACTTCAGTGCCTGGCAAAGCAGATATTCATAACCTCGGATTCCCACAGTCAGTAGGGTAAGGACTGGGAAAAGTTTTGTAAGTTAAAAAAGGAAAGAAAAGCTCCTACATGGAGCTTTTCCCCAAAACACATGATATTTAACAAGATTTATAATAATACACTAGGAAGGGGCAAGTACAAAATCCTACAAGCACATCTTAAACAGGAAACTTTCTACTTTTAAATGGAGCTTCCAGTTATATCCTCATCCACTGTATCAGGCTACTGGATGACTAAGGTCTGCACTTTCAAAAAGACTGAGAAATTCAACTGCCCACTGTTTGCAATGCAAATGCCTAACATCATCTTGGGGTTCAAAACAAAGGGCTATTAGCTCAATTATACCTATGGCTCCAGACAGATGTTAGAGGAGTGGGGAGAGAAGTAATGGCCACAGAGCTGTCCATTCAAACCTTTTGGAATCTCCCAAAAGCCAGATGATCCCAGAAGTCAGTCCCTGTGGTCTAAACCACCCTCTTATAATTAGGGGCAAGAAACGATGGTTCTCTGGAAGCAAGTCAATGTACAGAAGACAAAATCAAAGATACAAAAACAAAACACATATGTTAAAGAAAAATTTCAGTAGTGAGAATACAATTGGAAAACTATAAATGGTTATCAGTACTTTAGAGAAATCCGAGTATTTTATACAACACATCAAATTAATTTGAGAAACACTTTTTTAAAAAAATTAAAAGTCCTTTATCTATACAGGAGACCACGAAGGATACTCGGTTAAGCTCACAGGATCTGGGTATGAATTCCTGCCCCTCTACTTTACCAGCTATGTAACCACGGGTACTCCCTTAAACATTGTATGTCTCAGGTTCCTCAACTGAAATGGGAATATAAAACTATCTACCCCTTAGGGTGATAGACATGCTCTTGATACCTCAAAAGCCCTAAATGAAAGTTAACTATTATTATTTCAACTATTAAGATGTGTCATCCTTATTACTACATAGGAAATAGGATGCCTGTCACACAGCAGATTGTCAATACATGTTTTTGAATGAATCAATATGTGAATATGTGAATAAATTTCATAGGTTAGAGTCTCACATGAAATATATGAACACCGATGCTGGATATTCTCTTGAGAGGATGTGATTATTAACGTTTTCTAAAAACTTCTCAGAAATGTCATTTCAGTCTAAAAATTACGAAAAAATAACACAAAGCACAGTTAAAAAAATATATATAGCATAACTGATAAGGCTTTTTAAACTGCTGCTCCAGTGTTATGTATAATACAGACTGAAAATCAACTGAACACAGAGGTTTATCAAATGTCTATGGAAATGACTGTCAAGTTTCAGAGAATCAGCATGGTTAAATGCTAAGCTTCAGGAGGGCAGGACAGTTTCCTTTTTTATCTGTTTTGTCAGTGCCTAACAAAAAGTCTGACACATATTAGATCCTTAGATGCTGTCAGGAAAAAAAAAAAATCATTTTTCTCAATATTACTTCTAAATGGAATGTTCAAATTTCAATTCATTTTATACATCTTTTGCTACTCGAAAATAAAAACGACAATTCTCACTTGACGTAGGATTTGGGCTTGAAGCTACTTTTCCCCAGGGAAGAAATGATATAGAAAAATGATCCAGTGCCTTAAAAATGTGAAAGTTGTGATGTGTAAGCGTGTGTGCAAACGTGTGCGTGCATATGGTGGGAAGGAGTGGTAAAAACACACTGAGAGATTAAAATCTCTCAGGAATATTTGACCTAAACATTTTTAGAAGAAAGACGTTAGGCTGGTAATAATTGACCTTTTACTTACGGTACTTTTAAAAAAATGAATCTGTCCTTGTATCAAATGTACATATATTTATCCAGTGTTTAAGTTCAATTTCTAAAACTTCAGGGAAAACTAAAATCAAAATGAAATGTCTTATTGTAAATCAAAATGTTTACTTATTTAAAAATCCCAATTTACCTCCCAAATCCATACTTTCCAAGTTCTCATGACCACAGGCTTTCTTGTCCCCAAGTCAGATTTATTCTCTCCTCGTTACTTGCAGATCAGAATACCACACCCAACTTATCTAACCACATCCACTGAAAAAAAGCAAGAGTAACAACAAAATGTCCAACCTTAGATCTATAATGAGCTAAGCGTTTCTTATGTCTTAGAATATTTTACAAAAATAAACAAACACATGGTACAAAATACCTAATAAATGGATGTCAATCTATTTGCGGAGGTTTATGATAGGAAAGCATTAACAGAAATAAAAGTATAAGTTGTAAATCAAACCACAGGCACACTTACGGAATTTCTGCAGCTAGAGAAAACCCTCCAAATATTATCAAAGAAAACATTATTCTACCAAAACCTAAGTATTCATTTTAAAATCTATACTTACTTTAAAATTTATCATTGGGAAAGGACTTTTGGGTCCGTCACTAACCAGCATTTTGACTTTAATCTCTAGGGACAATGGCTCCTTCATGTGTCCAAAGTCCAAAGGATAACACCTTCTAGTTCTAAGATTCTAAGTCCAACCTGGACATCTGTTTAGCCAAGTGTGGGACAATCCTCCTAAAAGCGTTGGAGGCAGCGCTTGTCAGACAGCCCAGGCAAATTCCTGGTGACAACCCACTCCTATTCCCTCCTGGTCCCTACTCTATAAAGGGAGTCTACCTGCCCACAGGGTGGATATTCTGCTAAGCATATTATTAAGGGATCCTACAGCCATACTCACTACTGGGGTATTTTATCATATTAAACAAAACAAAACTATTAATGTACAGCAAAATGGTATGCTGAATTGTATGCTAAAAGTTCTCAAGGGAATGAATCAAAACTCCGTGGCAGGGGAAATGTCTTTACATTTAGCATTTCTTGGTGTTAGGTCCCATTCTGTACAAGACTGAGGCAATATTTATTTGCTAGGCATTTTTCACCATAGCATCTTCATCACCAAATCTCACCAAAGAGGAGAGAAAGAGTAGTTTTATCGAGCTCAGCATATATTTTGGGCTTAGGCCTTACAGTGCCTGCATTTCCTTTAACTAAGAAAATAAAGAAGCAAATGAAAAATAGTTCATAATTAAAACATTCTGAATTGAGTATCAGATTCATGGATTCATTCTAGAGAAGGAAATAGAAGATGATGCAGAATATAGAATAACTCCCTCATTTAGAGAACAGGTTGCATTTTTTTCATAATATTAAATATTAAATTAATTTCAAGTATTTGCTGCCACCACTAAACTAAGCTAATTTTTTCAAAAAATTTTTTTAAAGAAAGGAATATTGTAATTACAACTGATGGTGCAGTTACAGCCTAGTTTCACCACTTAATGATTACAGCAGTCTCCAGCTACATGCGGCCACGTGTTCTTCTGAACGCCTCTCTACAGAAATTCACCAATGTATGACTCCAAAACCAAGTCCCGAATTTCATTTTGTCATTCTGTTTAATTTTATAATTGTCTGTATTCAATTCATTTCCCATGATAACATTAAGTAAATTCACAATTATATTTATAAGCTACAGTGAGGTGGAGTTTATTGGTTGAATGTTGATGTCATTTAACAATTATTTCTCATTGCCTGTATCAATAAATACTTGTACAAGCATCCTCTTCTCCAGCTCACAGTAAATGCCTTAAATCTTTGCCTGAATTTACTTTAAATCAATGGGACATTTAGTAACATGAAGATGCATGAGATTCCTATACTGTATGTTTATAAATATTTTAACTCTGAGTAAAAATATATATATATATATATTTCTAGGACATTTCAAATTTTCAGATGCTAGTAATCAAGTGACATATTATCTGGAGTTGTTTGCAAAACCCAAAGTCCCAGAGGTAAGAGTCACCTGATTCATTATATCATCCTATTGATTTAACTGTGTT
Organism: Ceratotherium simum simum; assembly: GCF_057802395.1. Lineage (NCBI taxonomy): Eukaryota > Metazoa > Chordata > Mammalia > Perissodactyla > Rhinocerotidae > Ceratotherium > Ceratotherium simum. The sequence goes on from NC_141904.1 coordinate 24,525,321, forward strand.
TAATTAATTTAAATTACTTTTATTCGATGGTTATAAATTCACATTCTCCTTACTCCAAAAGTGACAGAGAGAGAATAGGAGATAAGCTAAAATGACAAAAAGAGTTGGCTCTGAATTTCAAGAAATGTACACTTAACAATACAGAGAATATTGTACCTGCAGCTATAGCTTACCTTAAAATATTATAGAAAGCCATCATTATCTATCAACTTTATGCTTAATTCCTATAATTGCTAACAAATATCAAAGTAAAGCTGATGGACTATAAAGCAGCAAACCTGAAACACATGACGGTGCCATGAAACAGTAGCACAAAGCCCATGAGCTTCCTTCCAAAGGTACCCAGTATCTTCATGAACTTCATAGTAGAAATACATTTTGAGAATACTTCAATTGCAAAAATGTTCACAGCAGAGTTATACAGTTCAAGTTCAAACGAATGAAAGACTAACATTCAGAATTACATTTTAAACTTGAATTAAAAGAAAAACAAATAATTTAGTAAAAATCTAGGTAGACCAACACTTCAATTAGACTATATCACAGAATGACCTTACACTGGGTTTGGGCACTGAGGGATGGCAATATAACACCTTTATGTAGTGACCACACAGGCAGCCCATCAAGAGCAGGTTCCCAGCACCCTTTCTTTTTTATTTGAAATCAGCTGAGCATTATCAAAAATGATGTTTGGCTTTAAATTTAACAACAGAGGCAGTCTATCTAGTTTTAGTTGCCCTCCACCAAAATTCATCCTAAAAAATCCAGTACAATAATAATAAATCTTTGTCTTATTTCAAAAATCCCTGATAGTATGACAGGCATCTCAGATGAAAAAATAAGATTCCACTAAAAAAAAAAAAAAGGTAAACCCATGCCATGAAACTAGCAACAAAATCCTGATGAACAATAACTAGTCAACCTTTAATTACAGGGAAGAGATACCTGTTCTTATTCTTATAATTATTTTTACTAAATGCTTTCTTTTTTTTTGTAAGGAACAAAGTATCCAAAAACCGTACTCTTATTTTCTTCAGGTAGCATGGCGAAGTTTCGCACGTTAACGCTCACACTGCAATTCCCATCACGGAAGGTTCCGGGAAGTTTTACCACCTTGACTACTTCCTTAAACAAGGGCACTCAGGAGAATGTAGCTTCCATGCTCAGAACAACTCAGAAGAGAAATCTAAAAACAAGCTAGCATAGTCTTCTGCTGAGCTGTTTTTCCTTTGATATTTTTCCCAAGGGAGAAAAAGTGTAAGGGCTCTGTTCAGGATGAATCAGGCATATTTTTAAAAGTCACCAGTGGTCAAGTCACTTTGCATTTCTGGCAGATTCTTGCTTCAGATACCAGTTGCTTTAAACTATGGAGCCCCATCAAACCTGAAATCAGGGCTGCCCATGATGTCTTATTATTTATTACATGCTATGCTAAGTACCTGTGAAAGGGGGCACTCCTTGGCCAATGAACTCTGATTCATATCTTTCAGTAAGTCCTTCAGAGCATTTCTCACTGTGGTGTGCGACCATTGTTCGGGAGGCAAGTCTTCTAGTTTGGGGCAACTATTTGAGACACAGATTAGAAAGGGGATTATTACAAGATTGCATCCCGCTGCAGAACATTCCTTTAAGACAGACAGATTTCATTTTGCGCATCAAACAGATGCATCTGGAGATTGCTCTCGGTCTCCTGATTGTTCCGATTAGTTAATTACTTTATACAACACATCTGCTGTATCGATGCATGAATTATACATCAGCTGCCTGTGGTGGCTATTTTTTCATGTTACTTCTACCTTCCTGCTCTGATGCGCTTGGGAAGACAATTTAAGGTGTACTGCTTTCTCACGAGCCACCGTGAAAAGCGTTAACGTATTAACCATTTTCCTTTCATGACTCTGTTCTTACGAATTAAAATGGTAAAAAATATATAAATAAATAAGATCGAGGCAATAGTGAAGAAGGCATTCTTTCACAAAATGTACACAGATGGCACTGTTCATGATATGCAAAAATATTTTTCTCTTAAGTAAACTTTATGTAAAATGCCTTCTTGTAATGCATCATCTAATTGACTAAATATAAAAAGTCTTGTCTTTTGATAACCTGCACAAACCTACAAATTTGGGGGGAAAAGTTGCTTTTAAATTATATATTGAAGCTACGAAAATAAAGCAGAAGATAAAATCAATTTGATTAACCTTACTGAAACACAGAGTAAATAAAATTGAAGGTTGACCAGAGATGCTTTATTTCCAAAGATCAGGTAAGCAGAATGTTTTGCCCTAGAATTGCTGTCCTGACTCACCTGTGTAACTGAATTTTCAGTGTGACCACATGGTACACGTCTTGAAGCATATCTGCTACCGTAGCATCAGGGGCATCTGTCACATAAGACAGTGGAACTGGATTCCACTTTCCAACCTGGATTAGCCCTATTCCAGATAAAGAGAATGTGTCACTAAATATTTTACCCTTCAGATAATATATCTAGTAGAAGGTTTTTTTTTTTTTTTCATTGCCCCCACCACAAGCAATACTGTTATTTCTGTTTGAATGATTCCCTTCCCTCTAAAAGGCAGGTCAATGAAAATATTCACAGCTTAGCTTTCCAAATTGTGAAATTATGTAAATGACTGTAGGGTTGTTTATTATTTTGGAAATAAAAACACATCAATAAAACCTACGCATAGGCCACATTTTCCTAACTTAACAGGAAGTTCTAATAAGACATAGCTGAACCAGTTCTAAATAGCTTTACGATTTAGATAAGATTCTCTATTGCAATGGGAATCAGCATTGAAAAATACTTTACAGCCCATAAAACCATCAGAAACAGAATAAAAGAAACAGAACTAGATATTCAGTCATAAATGCAAATTGACTCTCAACAGTCCATCTGCTCAAATACGCTCCTCACTTCCTTGTGGGTCCTCAGTGGAGCAGATTATTAAGGTCAATAAGCATACTAATGATTCAGCTGAAGTAATTTAAAAAAAAAATCTACCTCGACATTCCACATGAGCAAAATGTGTGTTAACTAAACCAAACTGAATTAAGCCAATTTTTTAAAGCCACAGTCTATAAGGAACCAATGTAATACACAGGCTACAGTCCTTTGAATAAAAATATTCAGCGCTTTCTCTGCAAGGTAAACAAAGGATGCCAAGCAATTTTTCCAACCCCACGTATGCATTATTTACCTTTGGCCTGGGCAGCAGAGCTATGCGAATAACCCAGAGACAGCAATGCCATTTCTATCAGCTGGTTGAAAAGCATATCCTTTCTCACCAACACAAATTCCGCATGCTCCTCCTTGCAATCATATTCAATGGCGTTTTCATAATGTTCCACCACGCAGAAAACTGGTAGCATGGTTCCTATCAAAGAGACAGAGAAAAAGAGAAGCAAACCAACAATCTTCAGAAATACAGTCTGGGGGGAGGAAAAACTAAGCCATGAAAATAAATCTTCACAACAGTGAGAGAAGGGGAGACTGCGTTTCCAAGGCAGACGGGGCACAGAAATACAGGCACCCACACACAAACATATATATTCTTTTATTTTTTTAAAGTTGGAAGAGAAATATTTAAACAGAATGTGAACTTGGTCCTAAGGTAACTTGGACCGTGCTTTAACAATGCATTTTCCAAAATCAGTTAATGCAGAATTACCTTTTTGATCAAATAATAATGCTGATGAGAGAGAAATAAGTGCCTTGTCTGATCTGCTGTGAGTGATACACAGTGTGCAAATGTAACTCACTACAGTTGTCTTCAGGAGAACCCACTTTCATGCTTCCTACATGCTTTCGTTAATATTAAACTTTTCCTGTTTGTGTCCAAACAAATCATCTCTGGCCATAAAATTATTAGCATTTTCTTCCTTTTTAAAGATATTTACTTTAATGGTACTATAAAAGAAACACAAAACTTAACCAAACTGATGCTCCTAATAAATGATTTCAATATGTGCATAATGTAGATAAATAAGATTTATTTTTATGGCTACTCATTTAATCTACCTGACTAAAAAGATATCACAGTAACCATATGTCTCTAAAATGAACAATCTTTGTTACAGTAAATGGGATAAAAATGAGAGACAAAAGGAAACTGGCCTCATCAGGACATATTAGGATAAAGGAATCTGCATAGATTTGATGTGTTCTCTCTTTATTTATTTTAATCCAATCTAATAATTCAGTAGCCAGATGATTAATAAGCCCAGGCCACACCACTGTTAGAAAAGAGGCTTCTAGAAACTGAAATCGCGGAGTGCTGTAGTCCTCAAGGTGTTTATGCAGCGCACTGTCAGACTTCCAGTGATAAACGGAAAAGGGTTAAAAGCAGATGCATCTGACTGTACTGTGGCAAGCTGCCAGGAGGGTATCATCTTTAGCATAAATGATGACAATGGTTACTTTAACAGGGCACCCAGGATCCCCAATTAGTCCTATAACATTAATGCCTCTATAAGCTCTGCCCTCTGGACTTGCAGAATACTACCAACTTCTGAAGATGTCTGGTGCATGCCAACCAGAGCTAAAAATCAGCATTTCCTACTGACACCAGAAATGCCCTTTAAAAATGCTCTATTTGCTTGTTTCCACTGAACAAAAGCCGGCAATAAAACCACTACATTTTTCTACATGTGCATCTTCACCAAAGCTTTAGTGAACTGTTCACAAGAGATCCTAGCTCTGACAAATAAACCCCTTTAGGTTTACTTAGAAAAGCTCGCAAACTCATTCGGAGGTACCCAACAGGCTAGGCATGAAAAACAAGCCGCAGAGCTTGCCAATATTCTTGTCATTCATTCAGCTGTTTTATACCAGAGAGAGAACCCGTCAGGGCTCAGAAGAAGACCTGGGGAGACCACAGCAAAAACAGCAATATGCAAACTGATGATTTCTTCTTTGGCTTGAAGGTACTTTGGCAAAATGTCCTAAACAAATAAACAAAAACATCCAACCCCTTTTTCTGAAATAGTGCTTTCTCATCCCAGCCACAATTTTTATCTAGCACCTGTCAAACAGAAATCATGCACATGGAAAATAAGATGAAAAAGAAAAAAAAAAAAAAAAACACACCACCACCAACAAAAAGCTTTAGTAATTTTGTTGTTTGGAGTAAGCAGAGAACTTTCTACAATTAAACTGCATTTTAAAAATAAGTCACTGTGAATGCAATGCTTAAAAAAACAAGCATCTGAGCAGGAAGTGAAATTACTGTACTTTGATTTCTCCTCCCTCTGTCCTGGTGTCTTCAAAGAGTTGGGTTAGTACAACAAAAACCTATGCATTGATTTTTCCTCTTATAGGATGATACAGATGTGTTCTACTTTACGCTGCCCCTTAGATCTATGAAATAACTGTAGGTTTTTCAAAGCGTTTCAATATATTGGATTTATTCTGGACTTTACTGATCAAATTTAGAGGTACCCTGTAGATAATAAAGGTGGCTATTGATAAAGTGACAACAGTATCATTTAATTCCAAATCTAGCTGCTAAATCTTCTAGCAAACTGTCACCGTTGCCCTCCTGATACTGGGAGTAATGCTGAACAGGAGCCTTCTCTGAACTGTCTGATTATTTGTGCTAGTGTTTGGCGAGACTTCCAACTACAGCAACTTTATAACCTTCCAGCATTAAAAGGGGAGTGCACTGGTCACTGCTGAATGCTAAAAATACCACATGATTTAAACCTGGAGGCAGTCTTAGAAGCTTTTGCTGAAGGTTTATGAGCCTGTGTAAACAGCACGTCTGCCATAAGGAGCAGTGAAGTCTGTAGAATCCTTGTCTAAAACTGTCCTGGCATTAAAGTTTGCTGTGCAAATATCACATAATACCAGAGACAGCTGAAATCTCCTATTTAGGAATTTATGGAACTTATATGTTTGCAGGCGTCAGAAAGTCTTTTTTATAGAGCCCCAGTGCTTCACAGTACAATATTAATGCACTCTGTTTGAAAAGCCGTAATAAATTATATTTTTAATGCTCTTACCCTAGCTTTCTTAAGATGCATACATTCTTGGCAAACAATCAATAAATAGGGTAATCATGAGTAGAGGCCAAAGAATTTGCTGAAGTGCTGTTTTTCCATTTTTAATAGATAAAGATCTAACAATACGGACTGCTGTGTCTGTTCATTTCAGGATCAATATATTCTTTGTTTTCGCCAAACCAAGGAAAAAATAAATGATTGTATGATAAATGTTATGCATCAAACACAATGAAATTCCTCTGCCTTCTAACTTTATCTATTTAATATTCTTAGTTGCTAAAAGATGGCATTTTCATCCTTTGCTTAGCAAATGTAAGGAAAATCTGAATCCTATACACTTATTCAGAGACAAAATAAAGACCATTATGAGGCACACATGTTATACCCAGTATGGGCACAGCTTTACACAAGCGACAGTGTTGAACACAAAGTTGTTAAACTTCATCAATTTAACATAAAATTGGTAGGAAGGAGTCATACAGTTACACATCCTCCCCTTACGAACTTGCCTAAATCTGCCCCTCCTTTATCAAAAATACCCAACTATAGCAAAACAAAAACTAGAATCATCAGGTTTTTCACTGCTAAATAATGAATTTTCTCTTAAGAAAACAAACCACAAAAAATGACATAACAAAACTTTTACATCATATCACATAAGATTTCCATTATCTCTGAAACTGCCTTACAGCTAACTAGTAATCCTGTGAAAAAGCCAGGGAGGTACTCCCATAACCTAAGTGTCTTATTCTTAATCAGAGTTAATTTAATCAGGGTTAGTTTAAGTGATAGCCACCTATATATCCTCTACCACAATAACACCTTATCAATAGAAGCTTTGTGTAACTAAGACCATTACATTTAATTCGGTCCTTATCAGCCACTATGTCCAATGATGCCAGTCTACAGGAGAGTGAGATGCTCCACTCAAGCACAGAGCCTACACTTTCAAATATGACTGACAGCAACCAGGAATGTAACTAACTTCAGATCAGAAAGAGAATCAAGGAAAAGAACACAGAAAGACATGTTCTGCCCTCCACCCCCTCACCAAGTAGCCTTGGGTAGACACAAGGGCTCCCAGCTTTCCAAGATTTGGCTCAAAAGTATTTACCTTTCCTAAGGTTGGTTTTCATCAGATGGCCCGAGTGTTTTAAAGGCACTCCCTGCATTTTTGCACCTGTACTCCCAAGCCTTCCTCTTCCTAGCGGGCTCCCGTTCTGCTCCAGGCGGGCAATCTTGGCTGGTGGACCCTTCGGATCACTCACATTGTTAGACATGTCTGAATGTTCTTTCCCCTGAGTTGCCTCGTTCAAATGATCCATACTCAGTTACCCTCTAAAGATCACCTGCCAGAATTCAAAAAGAAGACGTGTTATAATCGGGTGAGGGTTTCTCTCTCTCTCTATATATATATATACACCATGTAAATGTTTTACCCCTAGATATCTCTTTCCACAAATATTATGTATTTCTAAGACTGCTTAACTAGATACATAATATAATGCCAATGTTACTATATATCTAGATAACAGTATTACATTCCCATTCAAGTTAACAGAATAATTTGTGGAAACCTTACTAACACACATGAATAAAAAGGTAATTTGTCACCTACAAACAAAACTAACTGGGGGAAACAGGCTTACTCTCAGAACAAGAATTACCACAAGTACAGCTAGAAAGAAAATAACAAATTGTACTTTATGTAGTCCCAATTTTTAAAAATTAATACTCATTACAGAACACAATAGTAACACTTTATTCAGGATGGAAAGATTATCACAGTCCAAAATACTAGTTAAAGCTGATGCATATGTCTACATTTTTACATCCAGTTTAATTTTTATAAGAAAAAAAAATATATATATATACCACACCTCAAAATAAAGTAGCAAACATTTGCTTTTTAAGCTCCCTATTGGCTTTATAGGTTAATTCGTAGAAAAAGTTTTCTACTCTCAAAGTTTCAAGTTATGTGACCTGCTAAAGATCTAGCCAAGTCTTGGCTCAAACATGTGATTGGATCATTTCACCCCTACGCAAATGGAGAGAAGAGGAGGATTTCTTCAAATATTCCAGATACTGAAGCATTACAACTCATGTTTTTTAGAGTTAATATTTGGGTGTTTGTTAGTAATAGAATGCTGTTAACAATTTAAATAGCAAAAAACTTGAAAATACTTTGTGAAATACACATTAGACTGAAGTACCAAACTCACTTTTTAAAAAAAATCTTGATGATTTTGGTCAAACACAATTGCTAGTGTTCAAAAATAATCTCAGTATATAATGAAGTCAACATTTTAACTAACTTCAGAAAAAAATGAACAGATAATTATTTTCACTTATACACTGGACATCAATTTTTATACTGTTTAAAATAAAGCAATTAGCACAATATCACAGTCTCTTCTAAAATACAGTTTTAAGTGGAATTGATAAGAACAGGTGATTAAAATTATTTTATGAACTCTCATAGTACTTGAAGTGTTGAGCTTAGTAATACAAAGGGGGAGAGGATCATATTTAGGAAAACCAGAGTGAATATGATAGTTACCATGTTCTTCCAGCTGTCTGGTAATTTGACATATCTTGTAGTTTAAAAATATATATATACCGAAGAAACTCTTTAGATCCAGATTTGTTGAAAGCCAGCTTGTATTAGCCCGGCCTTTCTGTAACCATTTTTGTCCTCTGTTTTAACCATAGACTACTTTGTCCATTATAATCAAGAAAAGAGGTGAACGGAGAGGGGGGAGCAATGGTAATCTTTAGGTTTAAAAGCAACCTTAAGAATGCCAATTGAAGAACTATAAAGTTTGAGAAATAATGGCTATTTATCCTTGTACTCCAGGGTGGCACGCTGAGAACTAAAGGTTTACCGTGATCGCGGTCCCATCTGTTTTCGGTTATGAGGTTCATTAACAATAAATGTGCCTCTTTTAACCACTTTTTATCAAGATTAGTCTTTTCCATTATATTAAACTGCATTCTAAAGCCAAAATTAGAGAGTGATGATTATTAACTTATTCAAAACACTCTTTATAATGTTTCATGTGGATTATAATACAGAGCTGCTTTTTCTGAAATTGGTTGCCTTACCCTAGAGCAGAAGATGAATTTTAAAACATATGATTTGAAAAGAAAATACATAACCCGTGGGGCAGTGTAAGAGAGAAAAAAGTAGACAACAGCATCAAAGTTAATGCTACAAAATATATTAAGTAGTCATGAGGCTTGACAGCATTATAAACTGTACAGCAAATGAAAGTGATAATTTAGTTAATGTATTGACAATCAAAACATCATATAGGTCATGCAAAACTGTCCTTCGAATACCCACCTATATGCATCTATTAAACACTCAGTCATCATGTAAAAAGCTTTACATTATAAAGCAAAATTACACGCACATAAAACACCCAATTTATTCATTTAAACTCTATGCCCAAAGCTAAAGTTCACCAAACCTCAGTTTGGAATTGCAAAGAGCAGCCTCCATCGGGCCTGCTGGACTGACACCCGGGGAACTAACTATGGTCTCAACAGATGCCAGGCTCAAGAGTTTCTTTTGAGTTACACATTTTAAAACCCATTTTAGTGTAATGTCTGGATGGCACACAGAAAGCAAGCTACTTTCTCAAAATCCCATTTCCCTGTCCATAAACTAAGTCCATATATGATAACTAATGAACAAAACAGTGAACTCAGACACAGCAATTATTTCCTCTAAAAAGAAAAAGAAAGGCACGAAATTCAGGTTCCAGGAACCTATTTTTTGCAATGTGGGATCCTTTTCAACGAGTTCCTTGCTGGATCGCCTCCCTCGCCCCCACAGAACCCCATAATCACATTTTAAGAGATTGTGCCCTTATCCATTCCATATGGCCGGCACGATCCAGGCCAAGCTTTCACTGTGACCTTTTAAAGAGACAAAGAAGCAAAGTACTATCTAGAAACAGAAACACTGCAGTTTTACTGAGTGAAATTAGCAAAACCGACCTGAAACTCACCACTTCAAAACTTGACAGCATATAAATAATAAAAACAAAGGAGATTTCCTTTGCAGCCCGGGTTCTTGAAGAGAAGTTCAAGACTGATGTTTTCTATGTCCTTTTTTTTTTTAATTAAAAAAAAAAAAAAAAAGGCAGCAGACCTGAAGGCGACTTCCCCTGAAATTGTATTATTTTCTCTTCCCCTACCCCCGCCCCCCTAAGCGGGGGAAGGGCAGAAATAAACGTCTAGAAGAGTAGCCATGGGAGAGGGGGGTTAAAAAAAAAAATCACAATTCGAAAAACAACATATATGGTTTGTAAAATGTCTAACCTCAGAGAACGGGGTTTTCGATGGGGGAGGAGGGGAGAGTGGGAAGTAGGGAGGAGGGAGAAGATAAAATTGATCTGACAAGTGATTCGTTGGGGGGAAAATCGTAAAAACAAAGCAAAACCCGTTATGAGCTGTACACTGTGGTGGTGCTGGGGAGGCGAGGTGGTGACTGAGGATTCTCTTAAAAAAAAAAAAAAAAAATCACTGCGGACAAGGTCTCCAGAAAGGAAAAAAGGTCCCCTCGCTTCCCTCCCTCCCTGCTGCTCGCTCGGGTTCTTCGGTGTGAGGACAGAAAGTCTACTTCTGGCTGTCACTTGTAATATTATTGTCCAATAACCCCGGAGAACGCAGAGAGGGGAAGGCCACCTCGCCTCCTTCCAATCGCCCCCACCCCCTCCCCAACAATTGCGACTAATATTAACAAACCTTAAACTTTCTTCCCACAGCCTCGCACCCCCAACGAGGGCATCTACCGAGGGACAGCGAGGGTGGGGGGCAGAAGGTCGCGAAAAAAGCCCCGGAAAGGCACTAAAATGCCACTTTTGACTCGGCCCTCGCTGACGACAGCCCCGAGGACCCTCTCCCTGCCCATTGACGCGGGCTGTGAGCGCCTGGGGAGCCGAGCGTGCGGGCGACAGAAAGAGGGTCTGGGGGGAGGGGGAGAGAATCGGAAGGCACCCCCAGCCACCTCCACCGCCTCGGCGGCGACAGACTCCCCGCCCCCTCCCCCCAAAAAGTCGCCCAGCTCTCACTCCGCCAGAGTCCGAGGTAAACAACAAGCCCCACAATGGGACGAGGACTTGGGGGGAAAAGAAACCCAGAAACCCCAACAAAACTGATGAGGAGTTTCCCGAGATGAAAGAGGGGGGTGGGAAGCGTCCTCTGGAGTCGCCCCGGCTTTATGCTCGGTCCCCGGGCAGGCTAGAGGGCGGCTGTGGCTGCTGTTGTTGTGACGAGGCCGGTTGTTGCTGGGTGGCACAGGGAGAGGTGTGTGTGTGTGTTTGTGTGTGTGTGCGTGCGTGTGAGCGCGAGTCCCCGGACGGGGCTGCAGCTCGCTCGCTCTCTCCCTCGCTCGCTCTCTCCCTCGCTCGCTCTCCCCCTCGCTGCCGCCTCTGCCCCCATTAAATTATGAGTTGACTCATCCCGGCCGCTGTCGCCGCCGCCGCCGTGCCCAGCTCGGCTCCGCGCGTCCGCCCGGGCTGCAGCCCTCCACGCCGCCGCTCCCGCCGCTGCTGCTGCTGCCGCCGCCGCCGCCGCTGTGGCTGCCTCTTCTTCCTCCTCCTCATTTTAATACAAAATCACCCCGCTCGCAGCCCCAGCCCCGAGCACGCAGCCTCCTCCCGGCCGCCCGCCGCCGCCGCCCCGAGCCCTTCCCCAGCGGGGCCGGCTCATCCGCCGCGTCCGGGGAGCGGGAGCGAGCGAGAAAGTGGCGGCGGCGGCGGCGGAGGAGGAGGGGGGAGCGAGAGGAGGAGGAAGGGGGTGCGGAGCGGAGGAAGAAGGCGGCGGGGCGGGGGGGCAGGGTGCAAGGAGAAGGCGGAAAAGGGATGGGGATTAAAACCCGGGCTGGAGGGCCGGGATTGGGGGAGGGGGCGGGGGCGGCGAGTTAAAAAGCAGCAAGACAAGTAACTAGTGAATGAGTGAGGGAAGGGGTGGGGGGGGAGCGCACGATTTCCGGCCCCGGGCGCGCAAGAATTTGTAATGAGCTTGATTAGAGTGAGGCGGCCCGACATTTATTACACACAATACCCAGAATAACAGGGCGCCGCGCGAGGGCCAGCGCCGGCCGCCGCCAGGCGCGCGGGGAGGGCGCAGGGGGGAGGAGGAGAGGGGGCTTCCCTGGCAGCGGCCGCCGCGGCGGGGAGGGGAGCGCGCGGCGCGCGGGCGGCAGGGGCAGGTGTGCGACAGTCAGCGGGGCGGGAGGAGGGGCAGGACTGGCGGGGGTGCGGGGGGGATGAAAGTGATGGGGTGGAGGGGGCGAGGGCCAGGGGAAAAAACTAACCACCCACCCACGCGCCACAAAAGCCACAAAAAGGAATACGTCGGGAGCGTCGCAGGCGGGCACCCGAGGGACAGGCGAGGCAGGGAGGACGCACCGGCCCCGTGGGACAGGGGCCTGGGCACGCAGGTGACAGGCGCTGAGTGCTGAGGTAGGGGGACTTCAGGAAGTGGCTGAAGGGGACAATCGGGAGGTAGATCCCTCCGGAGGCACGCAGAGGGTGCAGACACGTCTGCAGAGGAATAAAGGCCTGGATCTTTGAAACGCTCGCATAAATATCTATCCTCAAAGGAGGATGAATCCTCAACTATTAAGAGCCAACGTTAAAAAAGACCCGAGTAAGAGTTTTCTGTACTGGTCAGAGGTTGGTTCAAAACTCCCTCACTTGTGAGCTATAGAACACGTTGGAGAAAGAATACGTGGCTCATAGTGACCGACTTAAAATTTGGGTCACTTGAAAGAGACTTGACTTGTTATTACAAAGGAGAGGATGCCACCATTCTTGATTTACACCGGACAAAAGATAGGAAAGTTTAGATGGGTAAAAACATCTGTTGTAGCAATAAATACTTCTGCTGTAATCTAGGGTAAATTACCCAGTTAGACAAATGGTCATACATAATTTTGATTCGATTATTTAGATAATCTATTAAATATAGTTCCTATTAAAAATGGAGAACATTACAATCTTGCCCAAAATAGAGATGCAGCGTTTATCGATTAGGTTTTAGCACTAACATCTTAGCTCCCTGAAGGCAGTTAATCATTAAACAAAACAAAAATGTTATAAGAATTATTTTTCAGAATACTCTAGTAGAGAAAAGAGAAAAATCAATCAGATAAACATTTTGTTACACATAAAAAAAGCAACAAGTTAGCACAAGTACTGGGATAAGAGGGAAATATGCAAATTAAGCTCTTTAAAGCTACCAATACACTCTTAGAGACACTGTTTACATTAGAAATCTAAGAAAAGCAGAAGGTAAAACAGAAGATAAAGTATAGGAAATAATGGCCTCCTGGGGAGAACAAGTTTAGGAGAAACACAATGAAAATATATCACTCTAATGGCACCCAGGTTTCACCCACGAACGGAAAGGTTAGTCAAAATCAAGGAAGGCAACGGTGAATTCTGGCACTTATAAATCCAAGCCTTAAGCCAAAGAAAGAACATGTGATAATAAGACACAACAACACAGCATCAAAAACAAGAAAATAAATGTAAGGCAAGTTTTACTAAAAAGCCCACGTGATAACCACATTTTTAAAAGTTGAAATGTGGGGAAATATGGAGGAGGATATTTTAATTAAAGTATAAGAAATATAATCAATAAGGAAATATACAAACATGGCAAAAAGTAGCGCTGGTGTCCGAGTTGGTATTGTGGATGGAAGTACTTACACTTATATAAAAAAAAAAATTTGACATTTAAAAGAAAAACAAAGATATCAATTATGTCTATAATGACAATGATTTTTGCAATATGATAAGTTAAATTGGGAATTTCCAAGATGGATATTTTAATAGTTGCTTCAAACTGGTGATGCCTGACACATTTCCCTGAAACCTGCCTGATTTTCAGAATGGACAGTGCATTCTAATATCATGCTGTATAAATTTACAAACAATAGCAAAATAAAAAAATAAAGAACAATGATAATGGACTACCAAAAAAAAAATTTATCCATGCAACTTCACCTAAAATGAATGTTTAAAAAAAAAAGTAAGTTGTTGGGCAAAACAAAACATGCACAAAGACAAAAGATCTAAAACAGGGTTACTGAAAATATCAATATTAAAACATATTGGAATAAAATATTGTAATATGTTTATCCCATCATCTACACAAATAAATAAGACAAAAAGCTTCCTGATTGCCTTAGCCTCCTAATGACCTGGTCACTGCTAATGTAACAGGGGAATTAAAACAGTAATCTTTAAATAAGAATAGCACCTTTTATCCAGGAATAACAAACTAATTCTCAAACACAAAAGATAAAAGTATGGAATAAGGATAGACATGGCTTTGGAAAATGATAAACAGAATAAATCAGGATAAAGACATCTAATAATGACTTTATTATAAAGAATAACAATATAGTACAATTATGAATCTGTTAATCACATATATACACTAATTTCCCTCAAGCACATTTTTTATTTCAGAACTATATGATTATAAGAAATGACATAAGTAAAATGGCACACGGACGTTTATGCCCTCCAAGTCATACAGTTCGCTGATGAACTTAATCACTATATATTATCTACCTCTTAGAATACTTATTATAGCCACTGAGCATTGGCCAGTGTAAGCCCAAGTTAAAATAAAGAAGAAAAAAAGAAAGATAATTGGGAAAATACCACCTCCTAGGCATATGTGAGGATAAACTATCATGGTGGAGGGTGAAAAACAGCAATTTGTTCTACACGGGCATCTTATATTTGGCAATAAAGATGTAAGCAAGTATAGAAAAAAAACAAAATAAACTTTGTAAATCTAGCTATCAAAATAGAAAACATCAGGAACATGAAATATTGCAAGTCAAATACATGAACTATTTAACATGGATGTACAGTTAGAACAGAGTGTATCAATTTTTTATCACACAAGAAGGCATTCAGACTGGCTACACAAAGGTAGCAAAGATAAAATACTGTAACAGATACACAAGATTTTTTAAAAAACTTAATAACGGAAGGACTATTGCATGTTTCAGATGGCACCGTATTAAGATAAATATGCAGGCAGATATCTGAAAGCATTAAAACACATTCAGAGTTCTGAATAGCACATACATTTGTAATAAACAGAGAAAGCATTTAGAATTTGAACGCTTTTAAGATATGGCAACTCCGCCAGTGACTGTGTTAGCAAAGCAGTGCTTACCACCATAGCACTTTCTAAGGACATGGGTTGTTTTTTTTTTTTTGGTTTTTTTTCCCCTAACTTTTTAAATTCAAATACAGTTGGCTATCTCTCTCCACTCTTAAAACAGCACAATTTACGTAGCATATTGCTCTTTTTGTCGTGTGAACTCTTTGTTTTTGGCTTTAGCTGCAGGTGGTATTTTCCATATATGAATTTCTGGGAAAATGGTCTCTGTTGGCCATATAAGGATGTCTCTTTGAGCCATATGCTTTGCTGTCATGTGTCTCATTTTGTCTGTCTGGGATGTCAGGACTGATTTCCACATCATTTCTTGAATGGACCAAATACAAATTTGTAAGAGCAGAGAGGAAAAAGCTGGGGCTGGAGCCCAAACAACTTTGTCAAAACATATATTGGAGAGGAAATGCAATATCCTGTAAACATTTGCACCCTTCTTCTCACATCTTATCTGTGACTGACATCATCACAACTGCATAGTTTAGAAGAGAATCTACTTGATCAAGTGCAGAAGTTTGCAGTATGTGTCTGCATGCAGCTTAATGAGACAGACCCCACATCTTTGGAGGTCATGACATAGTACACGTTAGCTGCCCTCCTCGGAGAGCCCTGAGTCCTGCAGCCAGCCTGACCCAGCCTTGAACTTGGGGAAGGGAAGCTGCCTCATGCTTTTCTTGTTTAGTGAATAAACAGAACTCTGATTAAACTTTCTGACTAATCTCACAGAAGAGTATGGCCCCCGTTTTATACTCTCATAGCCTCTTGCATTTCTCCTTTGTAACAATCATCGCAGTCTTAATCAATTAACAATTTGGATAATCATTGGCTTAATAAATGTCTCCCATACCAGACTGTAAGCCCTATGAGAGCAGAGACTGTCTTGCTTGCTGACATATTATCAGGAATTCATACACCATCCTTGCAATATTTACATTATGAATAAATAAATGACAGCAAAAAGCTCACCGTGTCACTTGCAACCAACTTCCATTGGTAAATGCAATGCCAATTCCTTTTAGAGATTGCACAAGTGAGAAGGAAGTAACAGTGGGGAAGATGGCTATATCATTTAAATTTGAATTAATTGAAATTAAATAAAATTTACAATTTAGTTCCTCAGTTATATTTCAAGTGTGCAATAGCCCCATGTAGCTAGTGGCTATCCTACTGGACAGTGTAGATTACAAAACACTTCTACCACTGCAGAAAGTTCTACTGGACAGCACTTATCTACAGAACTTCTATAAAACATGACTAAGGAAACCAGGGACCTAGCCAGGAGTCTTAGAGGCGCTGAATGGTTTTCAGACATTCTAATGATGTCTATATTGAAATCATTTTCCATTTTAGAATTAGCCCATAGATCTGTAAAGCTGCATGGAATGAGACTTATGTGCCGTCTCACACAAATTTAAGACAACTTTCGAGACATGTCTGTATTTGAAAGGTCCTGTGGTACATTTGGAATAATATGCATTTACCCCAAATGCTGCTTTCCATGAACATTTAAATAGCTCAAAGGTGAAGTTAAAAACCACAGACTCATTCCCCACCCTCACTCCCACCCCCACATAAAATAAGCACAGCTGCCATTAGAAAGGGCTCTTTTGGAAGCTTTAATGTAGATACCTCCTCGAACTGGGAGGGCATCTACCTACCAAACAAATAATGATGTACTGCAGAAAATAATAGCAAAAGGCTTGAATATGTTTCAGGGCAGATAAAGGAGTAAGGATAACGAACTCTAAATATGGGGCTTAAGGTTTTTTGTGTTTGTTTTTTCCCTAACAACTAGGGTTTCAGTTATAGCCAGACTGATAGTGATCAGAAGTTGTTTCCTAATTACTTTGGGGTGGATGTAAATGCCTACCGGTAATTTGTAATATGGTTTTAATAGACAAAGGTCATTATTAAAGCTGAGCAAAGAAAGGCCAACGTTTAAGCTAGTTTTGGGAGAGCAGGATAAGGGAAATGAACAGCCATAGTAGTTGGCTTCCAGAACCTGACAAGATATCTGGACGTTTTACCCAGAAATATTACCTTTTTGTTGCAAGAATTTATTGGGCAAAATTTTTTTGAAGCTACCTTTCCTTCCATAGATGTCAGTATGGATCATAACTTTGACAAGGCACAATGGTAAAATTCCATCAAAACTGGTATCTCTATCTAGACCTAGATCCAAAATTGTGTAGGGAGTGGGGAGGATTCGGGCTATTGCTGTTGAGTCCTCCGGTGTAGATATCACCACCAAAGTACTTACCCTTTCAGGTTGCCTCATTTTTTCTCCCATTGCTTCTGGAGTGCCCTTCCTCCCCCTTCTCACCTGGGGACCTCCCTTCTGCCATATCCTTTAATATGCAGCTTGATTGCACCTCTTCTGTCCGAAGCCTTCTCCAGCTGTTAGTTATTTCCTTCTCGACGCTCCATCACGCTACCTTGTCCTTCAGTATGGCGTTCCATATTTACATATCTGTCCCTCTCACCTGCAAGTCTATAAGCATATGGAAGGTGCACGTATGTGTGTATGCCTGGAGTCTCTCACAAGTGCCTGCTATCACAGGGAAAAGAATCCAAGAACTGTTTTTATGAGTGAGTGCTTGCAAGAATCTTATAAAGATTCTTGCAATCTTAGTAAAGCCAGGTGCCAGGATCAGTAGTTAGCTGAGTGGCTCCCCAAATTTGCTGCACCTTAACATCACCTGAGGAGCTCCTTCAACAACCCAGATATCCAGGCTGTACCCCACTGAATTAAATCAGAATGGCCAGAGGTGGGAGCCAGGCATTTGGTTGGTTAGCACTCCCAAGGTGATTCCAATGTACAGCCAGGTTTGGCATCCACCAGGTTAGGTAATGTTTTGGAGATAGAAAATCAAATATGCTTGCTAGGACATCCTCAAGTGAAATGTTTAACCCAATCCCGGGGTCACTTGGAAAAGTTAAGGCTGTTCTAGGAACCAGCCTTCGCCCAAAATTTAAGGAATGTCTGTGCAGGCAAAGCACTTGTTCCAAACAAAAGAAGGTAAGGGGCAAGCTAATAGATCATTGATCTGGCGAATAAAGAATAAAGTTATGCTGTTTGAGGAACCACGATAGATTAGCATTTGGGCACTTGCTTGAGATTTACTGGGGAGCCAGAAATCCTGTGCAGGTATATGATTTATCATCACAGACATAAGCGACTAACCACAAAATTACACATGGAAGTAAAATTCTAAAACCAGTCTATTATTTACTGGAGCCAGAACCATCCTAGTTTCCTCTAATTCTTTTTTCAACATAGTTGAGCGTGATTTTTCTCCCAGAAAACTTCAACTGTGAGTGGGATTTCCTTGAACAGTTGAAAACTGCTTAACTTATTTCCAGACTAAGTCGCTGCACTTAAGCAGAACTGAATACATATCATCCATCCCAAGGAGCCAATGGCAGGGCATCACAGCCCTAGCTGCTGTGCAGTACTCTCGGGAAGCTCGGGGAATTTTAATTCCAATGAAGTCCAACGGCAACCGCTCCCAATCAATCGTTAGCCAAGACATATCAACCAAATCTTCTTGGTGATGAATGTTATTGCTAATCTCTGCTGGCTTAACTGGAGGGAGAAACAGTTTGAGGTGACAATGGACCTAAATCCTAGTCCAGACTGTTTTGGGGGAGTATCAGCCGAAGGCAATATCTGATATTGTATTGCCATGCCCATCGCCACAAGCATTGGACAGGGGTTGTCCTTCAGGAAGGAAAGCCACCACCATAAACAACTGCATCACACCTGGACAATGATTAAATACCACTATCATGCTTGCTGTTTGTTGAAGCAAAGAAGTTTAATTCAAAACTAAAGCACATTCTATTTGGAATGATGGAAAAGATTTAAAAGCACATTGTGGTGATGGTTGCAAAACAGTGTGAATGTAATTAACGCCACTGAATTGTACACTTAAAAATGGTCAAATGGCATATTTTATGTTATATATCTTTTATCCCAATGAAAAAATTTAAAAACAAAAAAACTAAAGCAGAAACAACCTTTCATCTATTCCTAAGGTTGGCAGATATATATATTATCATGAAAATATCATGCCAACCAGAAAAACAATGAGCTACAACACCCTGAACAACCCATCCTCACCACCAACCTTCCACTGCTTTGTCCTTACCCACCAACAGCCACAGTCCAGTCTATGCTAGATAATTAATTCATATGACAAATACCCGACCCAAGGATAACTAACATGGATTGGTAATTAGAGACCAACATCCCACCCAAAATAGATAATTTGATGGTCCTCTGATGCAAGAAAATGGTTCTCTTTTCAGATTTTAATCTATACTATTGTATCTTGGCCAAAGAAAAGAAAGAAGCATAGACGAAAACAAATAAGAATACCTTAAGTCCAGAAATTCTTTCTGGATGTTTTTCAAATGAGTAAAAATTAACTATACTCATGAAATAGTAGACCCTTCCAGTTAAACAGTACTTAGAGTGTCAAATACTTACATGCAGTACAGCCACAGATGTGTAATAACTATATAAATGTTCAATGTAAGAATTTACAAATTCTCTCTGTATAAAAACTTTGGATTCTATTTTTTAATAAAAGGATATATATTTTTTGTTATAAAAAGCCAAGAAGGTTTTCATATTTAATTGTATCAGTCACTTTTTAGTGATAGTAATTAGAATTAAAGTATTTACTTCTGCATGCACTAATGTGTCATATCATCTTTTTCTATAATATACTGTCCTATATTCTGTTTCCTATCATCTATTCTTACTGATTTTATATTAAGGACTTTTATATCAATGATGGAGTTTTTAATGTATTGGAAATTCAAGTATAAATTATATCTTATTAAAGTTCATACCTACATATATGTATTTTTATGATGCATGACTAAGGAATATGAATACATAGTGAAGCTAAATTAAAGTTACATATTTATGATGTATAAAAGCATACATAAAATACTAAAAAATAGTTTAACAGTATACCTGTAGCTACAGCATATCCAGTTACCTATTTTTCAGGTGCCTTTTTTTTTATTAGTATGTTTATTGTGGAATTTAATTCATTAGATAACTAACATGGACTATAAATATACATGCAAATTTCCAGCTGATATGAAGCAAAAAGTTGATAAATAATGCTACAGTATAACTTCAAAAACAGAACTAGTGAGCCTTGAGGCTATTTTTTAATCATTTATTTTTATTTATTCTGTAAAGAGTATTTTCACTTGTATTTTTTTATATATATATAAATATACTTGGGAGAGAAACAAACAGCATATTTATGAAAAATTTTGATGGGGACCAGCTTGTAACTGTTTTGAGACTGTATTGCTGTAAAGATGGACAATACCCACCGTTCTATTACTTCTACAGTAAAAAACACGACATATTCACATTATATTTAATGAAAATTAAACTTATCTCTCCGTGGAGGTAACGACGCTCTCAAAAATAACTTTTTAGTTCCCTTTGCACAAAGAGGTTTTGTCACTAAGCATTTACAACACTGCAAGCTAGTAGTGTACAGGCATCTTCACAGCTGGCATATGCTGCAGTTCAGGATCTCAACCAAATTTTGAGGCATTCTCAATAGATGTGGAAAATCCAATCGTTTGGCCAACATCCAAGTATAAAGAAATGTATATGTAATATACGTATAGCATAACATGATATGTTCACAGATACTATTTACATGTCATACAAGAGCATATGACACAATTTAAAACTAGTGTACCACAGTTTTCATCAGAAATTCTTCAAAACCTGGAGTTAGTGTAACACTTTTATTATTAAGCAACTCCCACGAAAGAGAATAAAATGACAAAGTGAAAAAAATAGTGGAGAAAAGGTAGAGAACCTAAGTTTGAGTCTTGTTTCTTCCTCCACTAGCTAGCTGAGTGACACCCCTAAGTCGAGTAGGATCAGGTTCAGTATCTATAAAAGTGATGGAAAAGAATCTGATCATCTTTAAGACCACATAAAAAATTCTCTGCCCTTATATTTAATTTAAAAAATCAAGTTCACTTTAAAGAGAATGTAAAGATATAAGGAAATTTCTCACATGCTACATTAGATGTTTATCCTTATATGAGAGACAGGTGTCAAACAAACAAACAAACAAAGAGAAAACCACTGAGGCAAAGAGAAACTTTAACTCACCAGATTCCATCTGTTACATTTGAATTCATGCATAATTGATTATCCATGACTGGTAAGTTCTTTTCTCACTAGCCAACCACAGTTTTCTAAACATTATGTATTAAATCACTACTAAAGTAGACTACATTTCAGAAACAGCAAGGGCAGAATAAGAATATTTTAAATGAAAGATTACATGCCGGTTAATAATAATACAGCTGACCTATGTTTAAGGGAGAGAAATTTTAATCATGTGCATATTAAATATTAATAACCTATTCTGTTATTGTTATAATATGGTTAAGTAGGCTTCTCCATGCTTAAGGAAAGAAGGAGAAGTAGGAACGCATAATGGTGCAAAAAGATGCAGAGCCAGGAGACAGACATAAGGAAAATGTGTCAACAATAAACAAGAGGAAATGAGAAAGAAGGAAAAGCTGAAGGTGGAAACTAATCTCTATGTGTCATTATGACTGCCAGAGTACTGGCAAAGCAGCAGCATCCTTTTATTTCAATTTTAATCATTTCTGAATTTTAATACCCGGCTCCTTTTGTAATTCTCCTGGCATTCCCCATATGCCTCCATCCCAGCCAAAACACCAGTGTAAATTAAATGGCAGGCAACCACACCACTGATGTAGCCTCCCCAAAGGATCTACCAGGTGACCAAAAGCAAAAAAAGGTATGTCTACCTTACATCCCTTAGGACCTTTAGCCAATTAACTGGCTGAATGTTCTCTACTTTCTTTAATTTTGAAAAGAAGGGCAGTAGTTAGGTAATCTACAGATAGAGAATCGTTAAAAAAAATAAAGCAAGCCAGTAGTAATACAATAATCAGTGACCATCAGGGCCTGGAAAAATGAGTTTGCTCTCACTGGCACTAAGGAGCATCACATGATTATTTAATTACAGCTCTAATTTTTGTCTCGTGGATGGCAACATATCAACAATTAATAGGGCAAATAGAGGAGACTGTTTTTAAAGAGACAGAATGTGCATGATAATGTAATAGGTCACACAGCAGTGTACCGCTTAAGGAATACTTGCCTTTGTGTAACTAAATAGGACTGTCTTGCAAATAGCCCCAAACATGTTTTTAAAAGAAAATAAATTTAAAAAAGAAGTGGCTTTTTTAGATAACTTTCATAGAATGCCCAGAACTTTTCAGAATGTTTTAGATGGCAGCTAACACAACCCTATTGCAACTCGAGCATTAATTTTAAGGAATGGAGTGAAATCTTCGTTAATATAAATGCCCTAAATCTTGAAACATTTTTCAAACAATGTATATGGCTACAATGAAAAAAATCTTTTTAGCAATAATCATGGCCAATATTTATTCAATGGGATCCTGAAAAAACTCTCTATTGTAGAAAACCACAGGTAGAGGTCAATCAGCCTTGGGCCACTAGTTCATAGTATTTTTGGTCCCAGAATCTCAGAAAGACCATTACATGGTGTCTTAAGTGCATGGACCTCAGGGGAGTGCTCTGTGTCGACTCCAGTACAGTTTGTCACCACAACCAAACACCCAAGGACCATGAACGCAAACAGGGATACTTCACCTACTCCTGGAGGTCAGACAATGAGGATAAAACAGCCCCCAGTGCTCCTGTCAAAAAATGACAGAGCACATAGTTAAAGAAGAAAAACACTCAATTATCCACGTGTAGATTAAGTTGTTCATATAACCCCAGTAAAAATCGAAAATTAGAGAAAAAAGTCTCTTTTTCCATTAAATCATTATCAGCACAAGCGAAATTCACTATTTTATTTTTAATTTAGCAAATCTTTAATGAATGCTCTTGATGCAAGCCACAGAATGCTAACTGACATTTTTCGTATTTTAGATAACATAGACAGGTACCTTACACTGAATTTCTTTTTCGTGGTTTAATACTTTGTAGAAATACATAACAGCAGCACCTAAAAATTCATGAAGTGGGAATACTAGTGCATTTTGAAGTGCTATATTACAAGGTTACAAGGTCTACATATCCAAAGTAACCAAGGGGATTCAAATGGTTAACCAATTTGATGGAATTGTCTAAGTAAGGCTAAGTCCAGCTTTAAACTCCTCTAGTTTCCATCACCTATTGTTCTGCCATGCTCTGAGAAGGCAAAGCAAAAACCCAGGTTTGAGATTTGGAAAATGAAATAGTCTCAGAACCATCTCTGCGATCAACTGCTCAAATGTATCTTAAATATCAGGTTATAGAGAATTGTAAGAAAACTTAACTTGGCTAAATAAACAGCAACTAAAGTGATTCCACACAAAGAGGTGCTAGATCAACTCAATAAGCTCTTAATGGCTTACGATGGCCAAGGTCATCAGACAAGAAAATGTAGGTGTCTCAAAATACAACGTGGGAAAAGCTAAAATTGCTGAGGGGCAATCATTTCTAATGCCACTGGCAAAAGCGATCAAGCCAATACTAATTACAAAGAAAGGGGAAAAAATAAAAACAGAAAATTTTATATCCCAGTGAAAAGTTTTAAAATTAACTTGTTTTAGTAGAAAACATTTTGATGATTTTGGACCAAAAATCTGACTCCATACATACTTAAAGAATATTTTTAAAAGAGTCTAGCAAGCAGCAGCTTGCACGTAAGAGTATACATCATTCTTTTTTTAACATGACTGTTAATATACAGTTAACATGTCTCAGAAAAGGCTGTAATTAACTGTCTACTGCTCTAATAACACTAATAGGCGTACAGTATTATTAAAATACAATGACTCCATACAAAGTAAGGCTGTCATTTTTTAACTTTTAAGATAATGTTCTAAATTGTTTTCAAGTCCTCTTAAACCACCCAAAAAGCCCACCTCTAAGAAATTTTTTTTTTAAAGCATAGTTATTAAAATATTGTTCTTTCCTCCCACAGTCTGGAGAAATCTATCTAACATTATACAGGACATCCAGGTATCATTTTCAGTTGGTGAAAATACAATGGGAAACACTTAGATTATTTTATCAATTCTATGTATTCTCTTAAAATTTACAACTGTAAGCATTTTAATTTAGTACTTCATTCATTGATAAAAATCAGTGAATGGGGAAAGAAAGGTTTGCTATATCAAGAATCACATAGCCCTGTTGTTAATTCCCAATGATTTCCATTGTCTGGTTCACTGGAACAGGAAAACTCAATTGCATTCAACATCAAACAGCTAATTATGGATACGCTATATTCAACACTATCTCCATTTCAAAAGATATCTGCATACACTAGGTTCTATTTTATTTGTAACAATTATTACAATAAAATATTTATAACATAAAATCTCTTTTACCTTAAAGTCCTTAACATTATAAACGGTAAAAGGCCAAATTGTCATTTACGTGCTCTTAACAGCATATCAGAAACCACTGAGCAATCAACTCTACGACACGCCTGGCTTCCTGGAAAACTGAATCTAAAGAATTGCCCCTCACACAGATTACTGACTACCTTTTCTTTAAATACCTCAAGGAAAGAAGGCTTAATAATTTCTCCTGGGAGCTTCTGACCGTATTTCACCACCCCAAGAAGAATGCCCACCGAAGAATTTTTGTTGGTATCTGGTTCCAAATCATCTCTAGCTGAGAAAAAGCAACATCCCAACACAGAGACCTCCTCTGGACACTAAATGGCTGTCTTTCCCTGTGGCTATAGCCCTGATTCTCCATAACGAACTGATCGGAACTTTTCTGGCACTTACCCTCCAAATATCAGAGGCTGCTCTCTGAATCGAGCCCTACAGGAGAGCTCTCAAAGAGTAGTCTTTGATGAGGTGACAATGACGAAGTTCTCTCTGGCACTGCTAGCAAGGCAGAAGCATCCCCAAAGGAGCTGGTTACCAGTTGCCTGTGAAGCAGCTGGACCATTACTGCAGTTCTGAGGGTGCGTCACAAATCAGGTCACAGCTCTGGGTAGAGTCCACCCACTTCACCCGGTGTAACACCCTCCACTTCCTGCACACCTGGGGGGAAGGGGTGCAGAGGAGGGGGGCCAACGCAGGTCCACAGACATTCTAGTCAAGGCACAACCAGGTGCAGCCTGACATCTGCTTCTTCTGCAAGCATTTCAGCTTCATTCGGGGGACCTGCACCCCGAGGTACTCAAAAATTCGTGCACCACCAGCGGGCTCTAAAATGAGTGATGAGCGTAATAAAATATTGCACAGTTAAATGTTTTATCCAGCAAGATCTCTCCTCCACTGGAAACTGAATCAACTCTTAATTTTTGATTACAAGACACTTCACTACCAAATGTCAAATAACTGGACTGAATAAATTTCAGCGGAATCTAGGGACATAAAAGCTGGGTACCAGTTAACTAATTTTCATCTCTCATAACTAAGCTAGATCACTGCATAAACTGAATTACATCCTTGAAAGTCCATTGAAAGAGGCGATTAGAATTTCTATTATGAACCTTCAGACAGCAACAACTGTGGAAGTGATACAGAATAACTTGAAAGAATAAAAATAGGCCAATATGCTGGAGAAATGCTACGCTACTAAATCTCACCCTGAATATATATACACACAATCTGTATCTATTTACTCTGAAATGAAATATCTGATCTTAAAAAAGACTTTAAAAAAATAAACAGCAAAAGGTACCGTTGGCATAAGTTCAAAAGTACTAAATAATGTGTGTTAATGTGTTGATCACACTCGATGAAGACATCAAGTTTAAATAGACTTACCATTGAGAATAGCACTTAGGAATGATATATAAATTACCATAGTAGACACTTTTTCTTTGGTATAGTGAAGAAGAACCTTGTGTAACAGATTTGATTTATATGCTGTATTAAGACCACATTTTGCTCCGATGTCAATGGAATATGTGATTAGAGATTGACAACTGTGTGTAGATGAGTGTAAGAGCTATTTATGGAATATAAGTAAAAATAAGCATTTTCTCAAGTTAATCATGTTTTGGAATTCAACTTTAACAGTATTTTGATGTTCTCTGGGGTCTCGAAAGAGAAGGGGTTTTTAATTTTTAAAAAAATGCATTTAGTATTATAAGGAAGTTGAAATCTCCCTTATCTTAAGGTTGGCAGATTAAAAGAAGACAAATAAAAGAGACAAGAATATTTTCAGAGGAAAGCTAACAGTATCAATCAATCAATCCATGAGCCCCACTTTGTACTCATATTTGCAGATCTCCATTAAAAACTGAAACATTCCATCTAAGACTTGGAAGGGAAGACACTTTATCAAAGTTATTATCTAAGTAATCAAATAGTTTAAGTAATCTATTTGGAACTTTGTAGAAAGTTAATTTAGCAAATACACACTTGAATGTGTTTGAACATATATGTCCTGAGGTTGCTCTAAGATGACTATTTTAAGTGGCATGTGGATTCTTTTGGAGTTTTGATGTTATGGTTGAGGTATGTAAAATAAAAGTGCCTAACATTTCTCTCAACTGGTTCTCACATGACAGAAATGATAAAATGAAATTACTCTTCTTTAAAGTTTTGCCACTGGAAAATGATCAGAAAAACTCCTCTCGACCCCTACCCCCAACCAGGAAGAGTCTGAAGCCCTGGATTATAGTACAGGTAGATATTAAAATGGAGACAGAGCCGTTATTTAGTGGTGACAGGAATATAAATACGTGCACTAACCTATAAACTGGTATTTACTTCAGGAAGGTAAGTAATATTTTTCCTCTGATTGCTGAGCTGTCAGCTTAATGCAGCGTAAATAAACAGTAGGTGCCTGCTAGCTCGAAGTAGGAAGTGTTCATTCCACACGAGGAACAGATTACTGAAGCCTGATGCTCATCATGCTGAAACATAACTTTCATTTTACCAGAAAATACACCCTACCGTGGATGATTTTTCGTGCCTGATCTATTAATTAACTTAACTCTGTTCTGTCAAAATGTAAACCAATTCAATAAAATCATCCCAGAGTTTCCGAGTTTCAAAACCAAATCAATTTGAAAAGCAAGAGTAATGACTGTTCTGTAATCTGATCATAAATGCTAAAAATGAATACTTAATGTAAGAAGCATAAACTCTACAAAACCAAAAGACAAAGAACATATTTAAATATAGAATTTAATAATCTGAGTTACTGAATTTACTCAAAATCCTCCTCCTTTTCTAATTAAAAGCAACTGGCACCTTTAATATTTTGCAACCTTGTGCTGCTCAGGTCTGTTCAATATGTACGCTTATTCTGCTCTCTGAAATACCTAAAGGTAAACCATTCATAAAAATCAAATCACACTCTTGAACTCTAATAGAAATATTACTGAACTCTCCCGAGAAAAGTGGCAAGTTTGAACATCAAATGATGATACCATTCCTAACGGCGTTCATGTAAAATGTGGTTTTCTTCCCATTTTCCATATACCACAAAGCTATGACGGTATAGAGCAACTAATTTTCTCCTTATATAGAAGTACCAAGCAAAATATTTCATGGCGTCATTTAAAATGGGAACTCACCTTATCTAAAAACTATAAAAGGTAATTTGGGGAGGTTTCTATTTAAAATATGAACAAATTCTGATAAGTCATCAATGGATTATCAAGGAAACAGAGGCGTTTAAGAAATATGTTTGCATTCAGCTACAACATGTCTAGACAGTCTGAAGACTGAATCAGTCATATGCATTTATTTTACATACTTCATCAATCCCAGTACTAATACAATATTAGAGTCATCCAAAACGACACGTCTTGGAAGAAATGATGGTTTGCGTAAAGGGCATATCTATGTATGGCCCTTCTGGAAATTTACAGAGCAGATGAAAAACCACTAGAGTGCCTTATAGAGTCCCTGCTGTATATCCATGTTGTGTTTAGCTTAATAGTGTTTGTAACCAAAAGATTTTTACAATAATGAGGAACAGGTGCCTGTCACCTGAACTTTTAGGCCTAATTTACAATCCACAACCTGTCACATGAAAAAATAATTGAAAATCTCCTCCAGATATTTCAGTCTTTGCTAACTTAATGTAATCTTTCTTAACCATCACTCAGCATATCATATCTTATTCAATCGCAGGTTCATATAGCTGGCAACAGACTTCCTTGCAGAAATCAACCAACATTCATTTTGTTGTTCTTGTTTAAGATGCTGTGAGACAAAAGAACTACTTTTGTAGATTATCAACCAAAGAATATATTAATTTATTACAACAACTGAACAAAAGGCATTCCTTTTGAATACTTTTATATACAAAGAACTATTATTTATTACATATTTCAGCTTGTGGGAAAATGAGGAATGCATTGATTCTGGAAATAACTATTCAGACTTTTCTAAGTTCTTTAGGTCTTCTCTATCTCTTTTTTCCCCTTCCCCTTGCCCCGCACCCCCATCCCCCACACATTTTAAGGCACTAGTTACTTTAGGAGGGAAATCCCTATTTGTTGTTTTTTCATCCATCATTTGTATTCATTATTCAGAAAGGAATACAAAATTGAGCAGTGATTTTTATTTCTCTTGTATAATCTCGTTACATGTAGCCATACTCAAATTTAACAATGCTTTGTATTTTATAGCTACTGTTTACATATTATGTATTACATATGACAGAACAACTCTACATTTAAAATATTGTTTCCATTAGAAAAAATATGAAGTAATAAGTGTCAAATGGAGATGAAGAATAAACATGCTTGGTATATTTACAAAATGTATAGTCATTTAAAATGTGCACAAATAGGATACATATTTTGCTACTGTTTCATTTTACATAGTATGCACGTTGTCTAAAGTGTATTTAATAATGTGCCTAACCAAGTTAATTAAAGTATTTATGTCTGGTGATTGTGTTAAACACTTGGAGAGGTAGTGAAAGATACAGCCAGTTACTTCTGCTAACTAAAGTTGAAATTATGCACTTATTATAACCTTTTCTAACAATGTGAGAAAAACACAGTAAATATATTAAATTTGTTTCACAACAGATGCTTAGGTTGTTAATATTTAAGATGCCTATTCATGCTATTCCTGTCTGCACATTTGTCAAAAATGTAAGCTTGAATGCTAATGTTTGCCAGCAGACTGGAGCAGCCAGTATATGAACGTACTACTGTTCTACTAAAATAATACGCATAGAAATAAAGGACCGCTGCTAAATCGTAGCACTGGTACCACACAACAGATTAAAGGTTTTTAGAGCAAACACCTCAACCTTGGCTTTCTTCCGTCTTAAAGTACGGGTTTTTTGCAGCTACGTTTGACTATAGAATAAATCTTACATTCCTGACATCTCAGGAAAATCCACTTAAGATAAGGTGTAAATTTCAATAAAGTTTCAACGGGATGAGTTACTCCATCAGCAGCACAAACACTGTAGATTCAGGGACTACTTAGGACAAACCTGACACTGAGCAGTAGCGTTTGACTCATTCTTACCCCCTCCTTCTCTTCTTGGGAAAGTCAGGTCCCCTGGCCTCCAGGAACGCAAGCATGGAACCCCAGCCAGTCAGGGCAGAAAGGTTCTCTCCTGAGAATAAGACGTCTTTCTGTTTTCCTTTCTCTTTTACTATCATGGGAGTCCAAGTCTTACAACATTTGCCTGGAAATCCGGAATGCCGCCGAGAAAGTTCGCGGAGGAAGGGCGCAAAGGTCAAAGTTGCCAACCAGGGTACTTAGAGAGGCGATCCTGTGGTTGGCACTTGTAAATGAAATTTGCAACGCTCTGGTGGAGGTCCGGGCCAAAGCCTCTAGCTAGAGCCCTAAGCCCCTCTCCGTCTCCTGAGGTCATCCCAAGAGTCCCGCTCAGTGCCCTTCCCCGGTACACGCGTGTCACTCCCCGGACCTGCCACCTGCCTGCTTCGTCCCTGTCATCGTGGTTGCCCAAACCCACGCTCTGCCGCCCCGGGAGCCTCGGCAGTGGAGCGCTCGGAGAAGGCCGCCGCGCTCGGGTCGGGACTGCAGGAGGGAGACACGGTGTGGACTCCGAGGCCGCACCTGTGATGTTTCGGTCCCTGCAAAGAGGGCAGCACCTCTTCCCGCCTCCAGCCCAACTCATAACCTCCAAGCACGCCAGGAACCCCTTCTGGACCTCACTACAGCCGGCGAGGGCTGGAAACGCGGAGTCCCGCGGCTTTCAAACTCCCGGCTCCAACTTGAGCGCCCCGGCGCCCGAGTGGCTCCCAGGATGGAGAAGTTGCCGCAAACTTCCCAGGCCCCTCTCCACCGCCGCTCCCAACCAGCCGCGCCAGTGGGGGGGGCGGAGGAAGGCGGAGATGGACCGAGGAAGGATGCTGAGCTCACTCGCGATCCGGCTGGGGAACGTTTCCACTCCCCCAGCCTACTCCGGCGGGCACCCTTCTGCCAGCCCGGCTCCGGGGCGCACAGAGAGGCTCTCCCTTTCCCCGTTTGCTGCCTTCGGTCTTTTCCACTCCCCTTTTCTCTTCCAAAAGGAGTCACACTGATGACCTGAAGGAGTTTGTTCAGCCAGGGTCTGTCGGGCAGGTGTGTTAGTGTGTCCACACCCTGAGAGAGAACGAATGGCATCTTCAAGTTTCCCATCTCGGGTGCTCTTCCTCACTCTGCCGGCCCACCCCTCCGGGATCCGGCTGCGCGAGAAAGGGGCTCGGAAGACCCCTGCCGCCGGGCGCCCACGAGAGGAGAGCCGAGCCGCCCCAACAAGGGGCGCCGGGGGTGGGTGCTACAGAGAAGTTTGGATCGATTCCGGAAAAAGAGAGAGACAGAGATAAAAAGCAAGAGTGGGGGGGCGGAAAAGAGAGGCAAAAGAGCACAACTCACTCAGGCATGGGCGTTGGGGGCGGCGGTGGCTGTCGAGTGCGGGCCGGAGACCAGGAACGGCTCCCCGGGCGGGCGCGCCGGCGTCGGACTTCCGAGGCGGCGGCTTCTGCCTCTTGTGCCGCCGCCGCCGGAGCTGCGGCTGCCGCGGAAGTTAATTGCAACTTGACTTCAAGTTGTCTTCTTTCCCCATCCGAAGTGGGCGTTTAAAGGGGAGAGCGAGGCGAGGAGCGAGCGAGCGAGCGCGCGGGGCCGAGGGAAGGAAGAGAAGGGGGGGAGGGAGGAGATGTTAACGGGGGGGAGGGGAGGGGAGGGGAGGGGAGGGGGCGGCGGCGGGGCGGGAGGGAAGGGGCCGGCGGGAGCTGCTCTCGGCTCGGCGGTCGCCGCGCCCGCAGTCTAGAGGCGCACCGGAGCGGCCGGGGCGCCCCCCGCGGGAGCCCGCAGCCGCCCGGGGCGCGCATCCAGCCGCGGCTCCTCGGGCCGGGCACGCTGCGCCCGGGGGCTCGGCGGACCCCGCGTCGCCGCCGCTTCGGAGCTTGTGCGGCGCGGGCTGGCCGGAGGGGCGGCGAGGGCCCAACCTGCCTCCCCAGCGCCCGCCCCGGCTTCTCCCCCTGGCGGTGGAGCCTCGGCGGCCGCCGGCACCACTAGGCGCGCTGGAGCCCGAGCCGAGCCGAGCCCGAGCCGCCGCCGCCGCCGCGCGCCGCTCCCAGGCTCCCTCCCAGCGCGCCGGCCGGGGCGTGGGGGGCGGCGGGCCGGAGGGACGAGGGCGGGCGGGGGACGCGCACTGGGATTGGCGCCGAAGACCGGACCCTCAGCTGCCAGGGGTAAGTGTGGGCGCCTGGGAGTGCGCCTGGGGGTGCGCGGCGCGGTTCTCGACGCTCGCCACCCTGCCCCCTCACCTCTCCGGGGCCCCCACCGCGCGCACCCCTCCTCTTGCCGCCTGCGGCTTCCTCTTGTTGTTGGTTGTTTGGCTGAGCTTTTTTTTGGGGGGGGTGGGGGGAAGTGGTGATTGTAGTGTGTGTGCCAGCGGAGGAGGAAGTCAGGTGAGAAGCCCCGATGCAGCCCCCCCCAACCCAGCCTGCGTGGGGTGTATCGCTCCCCACTAGGGGCATGTGGGCCAATTTTTTTCTCTTGTCATGTTCAGCCGAGACGATCTTTCCTAGAGGGCCTCCTTCCCTTACAGCCTGCCTTGTCCATGTCCTTTCACCCCACCCTCGCCCCTCTCAGCGCCCCATCCAGGAGCGCTGCATCCCAACGTGGCGGAAGGAGGAGGGGGCCCTCTTGCAGACCCTCACGCCGCACCCCTGCCCATTTAATATTTATCCTCCCATCAGCAGCTGTACTTCTTTTCAACCCACTGGAAAAAAGACGCCTAAGCTGAGGTCCAATTTCTCCAAAAACCTGGAAGCAGAGACGGCGAGAGATAAGGATTTAATGACTGGGGGACTCGCAGAGGAGAAGGGGCCTGGGAACCTTCCCAAAAGGAGACTGAAACTCCAAAAACGTCTGCAAGATCAGAGTGACTGGAGGGTCAGAACCCCAGGCTCAGGAGAAGCTGGACCTAGGTCAATTTTGCCCCTCTCCTCCTACCATTCTTCCCCCAGCTCTAAGGTTGCTAACAGGTCTTTTGTTATGTGTTGTGTCGTTTTAAGGAAATTTGCATTGAGTATGACAACAGAAAATTACTACTGTTTACTCAAAGTTTAGGGGATTGCAGAAAGAAAAAACATAGTCATTACTTTTTTTCTTTGTGTGTGTGTGGAGTTGTTAGGTTCATGGCATGAACGGCAAAACCTCAGTAATAATAAGGACTGTAGAGCCGCCTCGGTATATTTTTAGAAGCTGCACTTTCTTGAGTTCCTTTCACACAAAGCTTGCTCTCTCATTAAGTCCCCATAAAGAATTGTATTTAGAGAGAAGGAAACTATGGAAGCAGGAGGGAGATTGCTAAGATCTCCATCCCGCCAGCGCAGAGTACTGTTTGCAGTGAAGTTCCTGGAAAGTGACTGTGGGCTGAGAATTCAGTTTTTCCTAAAAGCTCTGTTAGGTCCTCTTCTATCAGATGTCTATGAATAAAGTACAGCATGCTGGGAAAATCCTGTTATCCGTGCAGTCTTATTTTATCTTTTACACAGTGGCTGATTCTACTTTCAAGTGCTGGTAACAAACACATCAACTGTGCTGTATTTTTGTGCGGTTTTTCTAAATAAAGGAGAGTAGCACAGTGTAGTCATGCTGCTTTCTGACATGCCAGTTCTTTTCTATCAATCAGTATTGAATTTGCTGGAATTTATCCGTCTTTTTCAGTTGATTGTCATTTATGCAGAGACAACAATTCCAAAGACATAAGAATATAAGAAGTTTGTGAGTTAGTGTTTTTAGAGTACTAGCCCTCATTTTTAAGACTTAAGTGCCCACCTCAACTCCTGGTTCTATAAGGCAAAGGAAAAAAGTATAAATGATTGCAATGGGCAAAGAAAATAAAACACAAATTTTTCTTCCTGGAACACTTTCTGCCTCCACACCACCCAGGAGACACCAAATCCTCCTGCCTTAATTTACCAAAATGCTGAATTGCCTAACCAGTACCAATATCTCCATCTGGGGATGACATCAGGTTTGGAACAGAAAGAATAAATTCTCAGTCTTTAATTACTACTGCTTATTAGCAATTTCTTGTAGCAGGCAGCTGATTCTCCAATTCTGAAAGCCTGAAATGAAGCTTAATAAAAATTGAAATACAGAAAAAGAATTATTTTTTCTCCCTTACACACTTTTACATACCCTTCTACTCCCCCAAGTTATCAACTAAGCCCCTAGAATTTAAGGTGTGATATGTTCCCCTGCATTAAATCAAGGGAACATTTTGCCCCAACCTTTTGAATTTGCTTTTTTCCCCCCTAACTGGTCTTATACAGAGAACTCATAGGTTCTATTATAATACAGAATTGTGTAATGGTTGGTACAGTACATTAAGTAACATATCTTGATAAACTCTTATGTAAACGTTGCCCCCTGGCGCATAGTAGGAATACATTAAATACTTACTGAATTAAGATGTTAATGAAATATTGTAATTGGCCACAAATTCAATAGTACAGGGCTAGTGCTTCTTTCAGAAGAAAAAGGCACTTTGCCGGAAAGTTATTAGGGTAATATATTTGTGCACCTAGATTTTTTTAACAAGTCGGAATCTAACTTAAAGACAAGTAAACCTGAAACATATCAGATGGTCACTAATAATAGCTAGTGTCAAAAGCTGATTATTTTCCTAGGAGAATAGACAATAAAGTATTGCCTACTAAATAGGATAAGAAAGATATAGAGAAGGATAAAACAGCATTGGACTTTAAGGCACTTATTTGCTGGAAAAATGACATTAAAATGTGAAAAGACAACTCAATGGATCAGTAAATGATTTGAATCAAAGGAATACTTGAGGAAATAGATTTTTTTTTTCTCTTTTAGACCAGAGGAAATAGACATGCTGAAGCTCCAGGTTGGAGGGTATTTTTACAGTTAATTTGTCCAGTCAAACCTTTAGGGGCCGTCAGTGCAAACATCTTGGGTGAAGGAGAACTCACCACTTCCCTCCATAAAGGCAGGGATTTTATCTACAGAATACTTAGCACAGAGTAGAGTTCGATGTGCGTTGTGGGAATGAATAAGATCCTAAGTAGTTCATTCCATCTTTGTACACTGTATTACCTTTTTTCTTAAATTGCACAGAACTGGTCTTTCTGAAACTTTTGACCACCAGTCTTAGTTCTGCCGTTTGCAGCAAAACAGAGGCAATCTGTTGTATTAATCAGAATAGACTATGTTATGCCAAAGTGACAAACAATTCCGATTTTTAGTGGCCTGTAACGGCAAAAGTTGTTTTCCTGGTCATGCTATGAGTACATTGCAGGTCACCTGGTCTGTCCCATGTCTCCATATTCAGGGTCCTAGGCTGATGAAACAGTTGCCATCTTGAATGTTTTATGTTGCTATGGCAAAAATAAAGATCACTCTGTGGGTCTCATGCTGGCATTTAAATGCTGTGGGCAGAAGTGACATGCATCATTTGGGCTCACAACTAATTGGCCAGGACTAGTTGCCTGGCTCCATGGAATCGTCACAACGAGGCCAGATGGTGCAGCCTACCTTGTGCCCAAAAGTAGAGACCTGTGGTGCACAGCTCTAAGGACTACCATACTCGTAGTGACCCTTGTCCTCATGATAGCCTCCAGCTACAGGATCTCTTCCTGCCGCTTTGTGCCCCAAATGTCCCATTCTTCAGGGTAAACACTGCCTGAGGGGCCACCAGCTTATAGGGAGATATAGCGTATCTCCCTATAAGAGAGGGAGAAAGTAGTCACAAAGTGGCTTCTTTCACCACCTACTCTCTCTTTGAATACAGCACTGCAGTCCCAGCTCTCTCCCCCTAAAGTGTGGCACCCTATCAATTTTAAGTTACTCTTTGTATATTTACTTGTTTTCTGGAAAGGGTACAATGAACAGGAACATTCAAGAACTATTATCCAGCAACTAGAAGGACGTGAACCTATGACATACAACTATCTACTGGGGCTTTGGGGGGAAAAAAATGAATAAATCTTTAAAAAAAAAAAGAACTATTATCTGAAGATGTCATGATCATTATCAAAATTTGAAATTTGGTTTGAGTAGTTACTTCCCTTATTTTAAGTGTCAAAATCTTATAACACAAATAAAAAATTCTTTTGGAAGTATTCATTCATCCAACTTTTTGTTCATTCAATAAATATTCATCATGTACCTACTAGAAGCCAGGCACTCTATTAAGGACTTGGAGATGATTAAGAGTTCTCCTCTGCAAGAAACACATTTTATGATTGGGCAGACAGAAAGAAAAAGTCATTGCAATTCTAATAAAGGCACAAAGTGCTATGGAAACACTTGGGAAGAAGCAAGTAACTCTGGTAGGATTTAGGAGAGTTCCATAGAGGAATTGAACTAAGTCTTGAGGATAAGTGAGACTCCTCTAGACAGAAAAGGAAGATGGAGGGAGGATATTTCAAGCAGAGAAACCAGCATGAATAGAGGCATTGAGGAGAACAAAGCTTGTTGTTTAGAGGACTACAAGAATTTCAGTGTGGCTGGAACATGAGGTCTTTGCAAAGGATGAGACCAGAGAGCTCCACATTGTGAAGAACCTTGTAGACTTGCTCCAGAGTTTAGACATTATCCCCTCCATCGGGGATTGCAAACTCTTATGTCTACCTTGGATATGTGAGCAAAGCAGACCAAGTTGAGACCATAAGCAGTGGTGGGGACTGGGACAACCTGGAGAGTATATTCTCTGTCTAAATGGGATACTCAATGCCAATGATGCCGAATGTTGGATCTTCCAATTTTTAAAGAGAAGCTGCAAATTCAGTTTATATGAAAAATGGAAATATTAAATGTTGAGAACTTATTCACATTTTAAAGTACTTGTGTGTAGGAGGGAAACATGTCTAGAGGTCAAAATCAGGTTAAGGACCACTAGTCACTATCTCCTACATGAGACATGAGGAGTCTCATGTATGAGATAAGGAGTCAGTAAAGGATGTAAGGATGGGCGTAACCATCAAATCTCTTTAGAAAGATCACTCTGGTGGCAAAGTGGACAGGAAAAGTCTGGAGCCTGGGAGGCCATAGTTGGTACTCTGTAACCATTTGAGGGGTGATGCAAAGCCCTTTATAACACTGCCCATTTTATAGGATACAGTTTTCCATGTATGTAGAAGGAGCCCGATAAATATTTGGAGAGCTAATGAATGTAGGAGAAGAAAGCTAAAGTTTTAGAAGAAGAGCACATTTTTCAAGTGCTCCTTATGCCATACACTTCCTTTGCTAGACTGTTTATTTTTCAAGAGTACAATGATCTTATATTGATCATATATAATTTTTCTGTACCTGTCTATGATAAATATTATTGTTTTTTAAAATTGCATAAATCATTCAGTGCAGGACACAAAGATCAGCACAGCATCAGAATATCTATTGTCAAGGACTCAGCTTACTGATCCTGCCACATTATAAGGAATGCTGGCTAACGGATGGGTGTTGTACCAGGCCCTGAAACCCTGTACTCTCAGGCTCTGTAGAGTAGACTGCACTAGACCCATTTGTATAGGCTTTCTAGTGAAAGCCAAACTCTTTATTACGACCCATCAGAGTATATTATAGCTCAGTCTATCCCATATACATGTGCCTAAGACTGTCTTAACGATGTTTAATTTTTCAATTTTTTTTTTGTGAGGAAGATCAGCCCTGAGCTAACATCTATTGCCAATCCTCCTCCTTTTTTTTCTCCTTTTTCTCCCCAAAGCCCCAGTAGATAGTTGTATGTCGTAGTTGCACATTCTTCTAGTTGCTGAATGTGGCACGTGGCCTCAGCATGGCCCGACAAGCAGTGCGTCAGTGTGCGCCCAGATCCAAAGCCACCGCCAGTAGCAGAACGCGCTCTTAACCGCTAAGCCATGGGGCTGGCCCATAATTTTTTAATTTTTTAAAAAAATTGAGGCCACTAAAGACTTATTCTTCCCAGCTCCTCTCTTGCTTTGAAACCATACTTGCCTACCACTCCACAGTTCACAGTCTGCAAGAACACCTGACACTCTCTCATAAACTCCCAGGAAATGTTAGAAACACTAGATATCCTTTCATAAGGTGTGCTGACTGGTTCTCGTAGGTTATGTTCCCATGGGCGCATCTGTATTCTTAAAGCCACTCAATTCATTAGGCAATCGAGTCTTTAAATTCTTAACAACTCAGCTCTGCAAATTGTAACTTTTTTATTCTGTTTTCTTGAGGTATAATTTATACACAATAAAATTCACCTATTTTATGTGTTCCATGAGTTTTGAATACAACGGAGCAGCGTGAGCAAATTATAATATTTTAAGTGAAATTCACAGTAAAACAATACATATAGACAAAGCAGCCTTAGGTGTCCAAGTGCCTGGATTCTAATCCTGGTTCAACTCGTTACTACCTGCATGACCTTGAGCAAGTCTCCTAATTTTCTGCCTCAACTTCCTCATCCATATGATGGGGATAATAATTGTACCCACTTCCTGGAGTTAATTAATCCACAGTGCTTCAACACAGTACTCAGTAAAGACTAACAGTTGTTTCTTTTGTTAATGTTATTGTTGTCATTATTATTCTAATAGAAAACTAATAGAAAAGAAATCCTGGAATCTAAACAAGAATAGAAAATGACTGGAATGTAAGTGGGGGAGTACTTGCGGTGTACCAGGGATACACAAAGCCAGAGAACAATTATGGCCTCTATTTCTGGAATATTTATTTTTTACTTAAAGATTTTGGAACACGTTATTTTTCTATTAAAACAGTTACACATACAGTATAATCGAATGCAACATTTTGCATGAATTTTTAACAAAAAACAGGAGTCTTCAAAGACCTTTAGGCTACCTGAGACTTTGAGGGGAAGGGGGGGGTACTGCATTCA
This sequence comes from Ceratotherium simum simum, assembly GCF_057802395.1. Taxonomy (NCBI): domain Eukaryota; kingdom Metazoa; phylum Chordata; class Mammalia; order Perissodactyla; family Rhinocerotidae; genus Ceratotherium; species Ceratotherium simum. Next base: position 24,563,914 of record NC_141904.1, read on the forward strand.
CTTCCTTCTGCTGCTTTCTCTCCTATGTTGCTTTGGTGGAAGTGTTTGCAAATTCCAGACCATATACCTAGTAACATTTACCATTGTTAAAGCACCTCCTATTTTTATGTGCTATCGATGTTGCCCAAATGTAGAATCTTTACTATTAGTAAATGTTCACATTTTAGACCAAAAATGTGCTGGAATAAGGGAAAAAATTATAAGAGCCTGACCTTAGGGAAATCAAGTCACCAGGAAGAAAAGAGTGGAACTGAATTGTAGTTCTGATTCTGTAACTAACCAGCTAGTTTGTTGATATCCACGAGGGCAGAGATCTTTATTCTTTTCACTCATGATTCCCACATATCTAGAATAAATATGTATTGTTGAATGATCTTGGGAAAGACACGTAGTCTTTATTAGTCTCAATTTCCTCAACCATAAAATAAGAGGATTGGATCAGATCTCAAACTTTAGTGTGTATGGGAATTAAATGGAATGCTTATTAAAAATGCAGATTCCTTCTCTATGTCCATAAATTCAGATTTGATAGAAACAAGTTGGGAGCCAGCAATCCACATGGATGCGGGAAACTTGTGTTGTAAGGGGCAGAAATCCAACTCAAAAATGAAGGTTTAGTTTTGACTTTGTTTCAATTTTTATCCCCGTCCCCCCAACACACATACACACATAAATTGGAAAATACAGTGTAAGGATTGCTTTAAGCATAATTAGATCTAGCTGCTTAAATAATGTTACCAACTATCTCTTGGTTCTGCTTTCTTCTGTGTTAACTTCTGTTTTAACTTCATTCTCACTCTGGTTTTCTCTTTGCTATAGTAAGCCAGTCCCTGTGGGCCTCTATTCTTCTGACAAAGAAACCCCACCACAAAGAGTCTTCCTCTTTCTCAAAGTTTCTGGCAAAAGAACTATACCTGACTGTGACTGGATCAAATTGTTTCATGTACCCAGACCTGCACTCATCACCCTGGTCAGGGGCTATGGTTTAACTCAACAGCCTTGGGTCAAACACACGCCTTGAATTTGGGCGTGCAGCTACCCTACCCAAATCATGTAGGCTCAGAGTGGGGGAGGTGTGGTTCTCCAAGATAAATTAGGGGTAATTTTCCCAGAAATAGGACAAATGGATGCTTATTAGCTAAAACTATAGATTTGCATCCACTACTATGCATTTTTATGGAAGTACTTAGATGAGAATGAGCCAATTGCTCTATTACAAAAGGATAACCAGTGTGCCAAGATGTTGAGGTGACCCAGGAGGGCCTGGAAAGGGCCTAGGATGGTCAGAGTCCCTGAGCCAGTTGTTTTCTCCGTTTACACCAGTGTTTTTGGCAAATATTAAGCGTTTTCTCTGTGTGCCGTGAAGGTGATTTATATGCAGATTATCTGTGACTTGCACATTGGGGATCAATGGATTTTGAGAATCATTGACACTTTGAGGTCATCTCAAATATACAATAAATTATTACTTTAGGATCTTCATGAGATAACTTGGAAGCTGGTTTATGCAAATAAAAGGACAACAAAAACTCCAATTATGGTACAAAGAAACGGGACAGTCAAACAAACAGGACCAGCAGTTGAATCCTGCTTTGACTTGGTTATGAGTTTGGTTTTAATTTAATATTCTTGGGCAAATGTAGTCTGTTCCATCTAATGGATACAGCCCCAGCCTGGATCTCAGCATGCCTGGCTCCTTTTATTGTTTGGAGCACATTATACAGGCAATGGAAAGGAGTAAGCTAGCAACAGCATGGAACAGAAAACTGAGTTGACTGTTAGTCATCAGATATGTTGTAGGTGCATTACATGTGAGTTCACGGAAGAATTAAATTCTGATGAATGAATTGTTTGACTATTCCTTTGTTAAGTGAAGAAGCTACCATCATTTTCTTAAACTCATTAATAAAATTAATAAAATAAAATATGTGTACCTCTTCATTTTACTATTAAGTCATTAGTTTAGTTTCATACCCCCTCCCAACTTTCACCTTCACCAAAGGAACCCAATGTGAAAAAGAAAGTATTTTCAACAAATGGTGCTATAATAACTAGATATCCATATAGAAAACAAACAAAATACCTTGATCCCTATTTCATCCCATACACAAAAATTCATTTGCTGTATAGATATAGATCTAAATGTAGAAGCTAAAATCATAAAGCTTTTAAAGGAAAACATAATGTTAAGTTGGAGATAAACAAAGATTTCTTAGATAAGCCATAAAAGCAATAACCATAAAAGAAAAAATAAATAAATTACATATTAAAATTAAAAACGTCTCATTTAAAGGGAAGCAGAGGAGGAGTAAAGCCTGGAGATCCCTGATTAAACAATTATTAACACCAGGGGGATTTCCTTTCTCATGCATTAGTTCAAGTTATTTTAACTTGTAAGTGATAGAACCCGACTCTGTGAACTTAAGCAAAAAGGGAAGAACACACTGGGGCTTTTTGTGGAATCTAAAGTCAGTGCCGTGGGGCCTCCGGAATAGAAGTATTGAAGTGTTATAGGGATCCCAGTCAATTCTCTCTTTCCATATCTCTTCTTGGTCTTTCTTCTTCCAGGGAGTCCAGCTCCCTCTTCTCAGTTACATAGCAGATCATGGGTGCCAGTTGTTCTTGAGCCATGGATGTTACCGTCAAGCCACCCAGAGAAACGCCCGTCTTTCTGTCTTTCACAGTTCTCAGGGAAGAGTCTGGCCCACTTGGTCTGGTGACCATTGTTAGTCCAATAAACTGTGACCAGAGGCAGGAAAACATTTAAAGAAACAAAGCAGCTTCTTTCATCCATGGGAACGTAAGATGAAAAGAAATTACATTCCAATTACTATTCCTTCTACATTTTCTCTTCATTAGCCAAGAGGCGGAGTTGATGAAAATTTTGTACGTGGTCACAGTTTTTAATTGCTACAGGTTTTGGTGTATTGATATCCTACCTCTTTGATTATCTAATATCAGCAGCTCTGCCTCTTTACAAGTTGATATATGTTAAGGACTGTAAAAAAAATTAGTCCATTTTAAAAATTGGCATATTTATTTGTAAATTATCAGCCAAGATCTATCGAAATGCAGACTGCTATGTTCTAGTCTGAATATACAATAAAATTAATTTAAATAACTTTAATCAGCTTCAAAAACAGCAAATTCCAAGACAATTAGGTTAACTTTAAGAACTCCTATTTATTGAGTTAACAGATGGTAAATTAAAAAACAATGAAGCTAATTTTTAAAGTCATTCATTGAATTAAAAAGTAGACATTTAACAAAACTGTTTTTTAAGTTGTTTTTTCATCCCAATATGCATATTTTAAGATTCCAAATTGGGAACTTCTGGGAAGACACCAAATGAGTTGCAGTATATGAACACTCTTCTACCGAATAACTTTTTAAAAAACCTTAGAACCATCTGAAAAAGAATTTTAATGCATCAACAATAAAAATATAAGAAATGAGCATATTCTGGATACGGGAAGGAGTGAAGGATCTGCTTCATCAATTCCAATTTGTTCTCTAACATGTTCTTATGGCCTTCTATGTTGCTGGCCCTGACATACCTTGGGAATTTTCTCTGCTAGCAGAGTGAAAGTTACTCCTGGCCAGAACTGCATTTCTACATTTTAGTAGTCAAACATAAAAGACTTCCCTTTGATGGCTTCTTGGGCCTTGTGCACCAGTGACTTGAAATATATAAGCATCACGAAAATGTTCTCTTGTTTTTTTTTTTTTTTTCTGTTTTCTCTTTTGCTCTCATTATAAGAGCTAAAAGCTGACTCTGCAAGCTTACAGAAAAAGAGGAATTTTGTGGAAGCACAGTGAAGGCGTGGGGGCTCTTTCTCTTGGGCTACCACTGCGTTGGGTCTCCTTGCAGTTTTTGGAGATGAAGCAATGAACATATTCAAATATATGAAGTGTATCAGAAACTCTGGTTGTTTCCACATGAGAGTTCAATCATTTCTCCCTTCTTCCCATGGTTTTATAGATGGAATTGGAGATAACCTCGTTGATATATTAAGATACGTCATTTGCGTTGTACTGGCTATTATTAATTTTAACATGATGGCATATTTAGAACACAAGTTATACATGTAGAAATGAAGTTATTCCACAAAAATATTTGGAATAGATTTGTTTGCATGGCTGGTTGCGCAATTGGTGTTGTAGTCTTTTCTTTACCTTGGATAGTTGCAAACTGTAATATAATTTATTTTATGGTCCTTGAACCTCTTTGTCTAAGATCTGGTCTTACTTTACATTGTAAGTCTTACATTATTTGATGAGTAATGTCGAGAATTATATTTACTGGTTTTGATAGACCAGTTTATTAGTTGTAATTTGAATTAAAAACACTTAGAGATGTAAAAGCACATTTATTAATGAAATTACTGTAGTAAAAGTTATCTTATTATTGTGCATTTGAAACTATTTAGCCCCTAGCCCCTTTTCTCCTTGAAATAATTGTTTTTATAATAACCTTTTGATAATATGAGGCTTCTTAGAAATGCAATTCTAACAATATAGTAGGACAGACTATACTGTTTTTAATTAAACAAGAATAGGTATAAATAAGAATAGATAGTGAGTGGGGCCGGCCCGGTGGCACAAGCGGTTAAGTGCACGCGCTCTGCTGCGGCGGCCTGGGGTTCGCTGGTTCGGGTCCCGGGTGTGCACCGACGCACTGCTTAGCCATGCTGTGGCAGCATCCCATATAAAGTGGAGGAAGATGGGCACTGATGTTAGCCCAGGGCCAGTCTTCCTCAGCAAAAAAAGAGGAGGATTGGCAGATGTTAGCACAGGGCTGATCTCCTCACAAAAAAAAAGAAGCATAGATAGTGACCAAAGGAAAATTCAGTAGGTGAAATTTCTGTTTTGCAGAAATAGAAATCAGGGATACATAAGAAAAACTTCATAAATAGTCTAAACATCCAAAGGAAATGAATAAAAGTTAAAAAGATAAGAGGAAATTGGATAGACAAATTATGGAGTTCTAACTTAGAATATAAGCTCCTTGAGAGCAATAAAAATCTTATTGTAACCTTACCCCTAACAGAGTACTTAACACATAGTATATGCTATTAGCATTAAATAAACATTTCTTGAACTTATGAATAAAATAATCAGTGTTCCCTTGAAAATAGAGCAGATGGACCCAAAGTAAAAATCAAAGTTATAAAAGAAGAACACCTGAAGAAAAAGTAGCACTGACATTGTATGATTTCTTTTGAACAAAATTAAGAAATAGAGATAAATGCCTAGTCATAGGCTGGTAAATTTTTAAATTTCTAGGACAAACAAAACTCCTAAGGAAAAAAAATATATATATACTAGTTTTGTAGATTGCCCTCATATTTTTATATAGAACAAGAACTTTTTTAAGACCACAGGTAAATTTCTACATATTTTAAGAGAAACAAGTTTGATTTTGCAAATTTTGTGCCTACCCGATTATTGGCTTATGGGTAAAAGCAACAGAGGAGCATTTTAAAATCTACAAGGTGTCAGAAAATATAACAACTAAGAGTATTTTCTGCAAAAATTGCAAAGAGAGATCTTCCACATCACTGAGATGTGAAACAATATAAAAAACTCAAGAATAGGACATTGCAGGAAAAAAGATGAGTGCTAAGCATTGAAGGTAAAGACAAAGTAATAAATAAATAGCATATAGTGAGAATTGAAGTAAATTAAGAATTGATATTGATGGCTAGATTTTTTTTTTATGAAGGGAGCAATGTTTTTAATAAAATAATCCTGAAAAGGAGGTTTTTAGATTTTTAAATGAAGAGTCTGTAACTAATGATCACAATGCGGAAAGAGGAGATGGAGAAAACAAAAGCATTAGAAGTTGTTTCTTTATTTTTAAATCATTAGATAAGAATGTATTTAAGGATAGTTATGAACAATTAAATGTAGGCACTAGTTGAATTGGAAACAAAATATCTATTTTATAAGTAATTGTAGAAGATAAAAGTAAACAAAACACAGCCCATGCAAAAGACAAAATGGAAAGGAAACAATAACAAACTATTGAAAAGAACACAGTATAAACAAGTCCAATCAAGCTTAAAAATTATGACAAGTATAAATGGCTTAAATTTCCCTATTCAAATGGAAAGAGCTTCACATTAAATTAAAATGAAAGTCTTATGATTTGGTGTGCTTACAAGACTCACACTTAAAGAAAAATGACATAGCAATATTTTTTTGAATGGCAGATTTTCCAGCCTAAGATGCTTACATCTAAATCAAATATAGCAATATGAATATCAAAGAGGAATTTTTGTCAAAAAAAAACAGTAAATAAGACAACAAGACTATTTTATAATTATGAATAGTGTAGTGTTAGTGAAGGAATAATGGTACTGAAAGATTATGCATTAAATAACTGGACAAAAAAGTAATTTGTGCATGCTGTTATTTTAATGCAATAGAACTCAACACAGCAAAATAATGAAAATAATGTGTATCCAAGCACAACAAAAGTTTACAAAATTAGAAACTATACTAATGAAATATATCATATCAGTAGGTTAAATAAGAAAAAGAAGTAAACTGTTATTTTAATAGATTGCTTTTAAAAGCATTGGATAAATTTAATACCTGTTTCTGATACAATGGTAAAAAAGGAAAAATAAAATGTCTTTAACATGATAATAAATATTTTCAACTAATAGTCAACATTAAAATTAGTGTTAAAATACTAGAAATGTACATGTTTAAAAACAGGTGAGGATAGAAGTTGGTATAATGGTTTTGTCGTAATAATGTTGTTAAATGTTATTTTAAAAGCCCTGATCAATGTAATAAAGCATACTAAAGAAAGAAGAGCTATAAAGATGAAAAAGGCACAACATTATCATTATGTATTGGAAAAATATTTTTTATAGCTTGAAAGCCTAAGGGAGTCAATAAAAATATGAATAGACTTAATAAATTAGTAAAAATTAAAATACATATGAATATTAAATAAATCAATAGTATTTCTAAATATTAGCAACCCAAATATAAACTTTTAAAAGAGATTCATTTTATAAGAACAGCAAAATATATAAAGCTCTATGATTGATTTTAAACAGAAATATGTGACCTATTTAAATAAAACTTTTTGGAAGCTAAAAATTGTTAAATAATCAAAACTATTTTTTTTTATGATTTGATTATTTTGATTATTTTTGATATAGCTAAAGTTCTCCTAAAAAACTTTTTGGGAGCTATAAAAATATTAAATCCAAAGACTGGTTTCTGCTTTAAAAGATAACGTATTTTTTAACTGTTAATTCTTTGCAAAGTATAGATGTAATGGAAATCTAATTTAATGGAAATCTAATAATTTCTCTTTTGTTTTTCATGTTTTGAGATAATGGTGAGGGGAACTTGATTTTGACATAAATCCAGAAAAGAAAGTAGGCAAGAATAGCAAGCAAAAATCAGTTTTCAGAAAGAAGAGTAATGAGAAGAGACTGGTCTTATCAAATATTAAAATATATTATCAAGTTATAATAATTAAAACCATGTGATACTGGCACCAAAATAGATAGATTAATGAGGCAAAATATGTGGTCAAAATAAATTATATTTTGAGAATATAATGAAATATTTCAAAGAATAAAATATTTGATAATGGCAGGACACAAATCAATGGAGAAGGAATACATTTTGCAATACGTGGACTGATTAACAGTTTGGAAAAGTCAATTTATACATTCATCATACGCGTATAATAAATTAGCAAAACGCGAACCAGAGGAAGTCTAAAGGGACTTGTTTTTATAAGCTTAGAATACTGTAACTAATTGCAAAGTGAAAGATAAAATAGATTTGATTATATTAAAACAACAATAAAACAAGCAAACAGTAGCCTAGGTACAATTATTTGCACATAATAACAGAAGGGGTTAATATGATTATTACACAGAAAGTCATACAAACTCATAACACAACTGAGAACTAATACGTGAGATAAGAATAGAACCACATTTAACCAGTATATGAGATAAGACTAAAATCACATTTCGCAAAAGATGAAATATAACACATTTGCAAACATAAAAAGACATTCAGCCTTACTAATAATCAAATGAATATACACTAAAACAAGAATAAGTTATATTTAGGTTTAATCTATTATTTTTAAATTAATGTCAAGGATTTACACTCCCAGCTGTTATAGATTATTTTCATTTAGATCAATTTATCCTCTGAGAGCAAATAGAAAAGCTGAATAAAATCTAGCAAATATTTGTTTAAAGGCATTGGAGAGCTTCAAGGTGGAGAGGGCTTGAGATGCCAAGAACCCAGAGAGCAGGGAATCCAACAGAAATCTCACTTACCTAACTGCCTCTCAGAAGCTAGAGTAAAACATCACTTGACAAAGATATGATCATCCAGAAGCTCAAATTATTTGTACAATTTCATATACAATATCTGGCATTTAATAAAGTTACCAGGCTTACCAGCAGATAAGATTAAATGACCAAAAACAGACTTATGGGAGATCTGGATGTAAGAGTAACAGACTTTAAAATATTTGTGATTAATAAATTAAAGAAATCAGATTAGAAGATAGAGAATTTCAACAGATTACTGGTAACTGTGATACAAATCAAATGGAAATTCCAGAACTGAGAAATAAACTGATGGAAATTAAAAACTCAATAGATGGGTTTAAGAGCAGATTAGAAAAAGATAAAGAACAGATTGATGAACTGGAAGACAAAGCAATAGAGAATTTAATGTTAATACCCAAAGTCAGCAAGGATTCATTGAAAAATGATTTCTTCTTACATTAACTGGTGGCATATAAATTTATATAGCACTTTTTGGAAATACTTTGGCCACGTAAGTCAGATATTAGAACAAAAAAGGTTTATATCTTTTGACCCAATGAGAATACATTATAAAGAAATAATGTTTTTGGTGTGAATTGCTTTATGTATGATGTTCACTACAGACATTTATGATAGTAGTAACTATGTGCAATGTTTTAAGTGCTTTACTTCACTTAATGCAGTTAATCCACAAGAACCCAAGGAGGTGGAGGTAGTTACTCTTCATTTTACAAATGGTAGTTGATATCTTCATTTTACAGATGAGAAAACTGAAACATTGAGAGATCAAGTATCTTTCTCACGATTGTATAGCTAGTGAGTAGAGGAGCAAGGATTTGAAGCATGCTGTTGGCTCCACAGCCTACACTTGAACCTGCTCTAGGCTGTTGGAAGCAACCTAAATACCTAACAAGTGGAGACTTGCTAATTAAGTACGGTATACCCAATCTATTTAATATTATGCAGGTATTAAAAATGAGCATCATGTACACTTTTAGCCACATGGAAAATACTTCTAATACAATGTGAAGAGAAAAAAATCAAAATCATAAAAACTACAATGAATCTAAAAATATGCAAATAAATGTGATTGAAAGCAAATATCCCCAAAGGCTAACAACAATCATGTGAGGCTAGTAGCACTAAAGTTTCTTTCCTTTCATTTCTCAAATTTTTAATGTGTGTTTCTTATATTAAAAAAAATATACCATTCTCTCTCTGAAAAAAAGCAGCAGAGTATATTGGACCAGAGCATGGGCCCTGGAGCCATTCTGCCTGTATCACCACTTCTTAGATGTGTGACCTTGGGCAAGTCGTTGAACTTGTGTTTCTAAGTGTATCCTGTAAAATGAGGATAATTATAGCACCTACTTCATAGGGTGACTGTGAGGATTAAATATGCTCAAAATGTATTTAGAACAGTGTCTGGAACTTAGAAAATATGTAAGCATGATGTAGAATTGTTATTGTTATTCAAAATCTCCCTTAGTGACCAGACAAAATGACAGTTCCCTCCAGCTAGTCCTGGGATAGCCACATAGCCACACCCATTAGCAACAAGTTTCGTTTTTATATATAGGTCTTACTTTGTCCTTACTGTGAATTCGCCAATGCAGAGATTTCTATGAACCTCTCTACCATGGGTTAAGGGGGGACTTCTGCACTCTTTTCAAGAAGCAGTGACGAACATCAAATGTCTGGTATGTTTCTATTTTCAAGAAGCTCAGTCTCCCCGCTTGTGTCACATCTCTGAGGACACGCCATGAGTGATTGAAACTGCCCATTGAAGCCAATATTACATTAACATTATCAGCACTGAGTTAGAGAAAATATTTATCTGCTTCTCCAATTTGCACTCTTCTCGGGATGGGTGACTTTTTACCAGCTCCCAGATCTGATCTGACAGGCTAAGTAACAATAGAAAGCTGTTTAAGAAATAGAACATTTATTGTGACTTGATTTTTCTGAATGGAATACCCCAGGAGGCCTGAAAATGTGCTTGCAAACTTTTTTCCATCTGGCAGATCCAAAAAGTTTGGAAGATTTTGGTAGAATTTCCTCATTACCTGAAACAGTTTCATTGAAATTGTAGGAAAAAAAATAATCTGTTAGGATGCCGAGATTTATTGTTAGCTATCTTAATGGCTAACGAAATGGTAAGACCTTGTAGTAACTCCTGCCAATTCAGTTAAACTGACAGGTGTTTACCAGGTAGAATATTGCAGTACCTGTAAGAGGAAAGGATACAAATTGATATTTCATACATTTGTGAAAACAATCACTTTTTTTTTTTTTTTTAGAACAATCACTTTTGATGTGTTTATTTGGTTTTCAGGATGTTGCAGGCCTCTGCTCCTGTGAGACTTCAGCTACAGAACCCACGTGTGAACCCTCCTAGGTTAGTTGGCCATTTCCTTCATGCCATCTGTATCTTATCTGCCTCTATCAAGGTCATAGGATATTCAATGGCAATGTCCTTTGGTTAAACTCCCTAATAATGCTCAGCTCTATACTAGGGTAATTGTGTAACAAATTGCTTTGATGTCTGAGTTTTCCATTTTTCTAAAGTTATTATTCCTTTTGGGGTTATTCATGAAGGCATCTCTGGGTTTATCCACTCCTACCCTCACCTTGTTCCAGGATTACCCCAAATCTTTCACACTCTCCTTTCTAATAGGCGTGTTCTGTTATAACGCTATACCACTAGTTAAGGCAGATTTACCGTCTAAGTCACAGGCCAGCATTTCACACTTAGTGATGACTGGTCACATGAAGAACAAGAAAACAGTATGGTATTAGTGAAATTCCTTTCCCCTTTTGGAAAAATGGATCAAAGGATTCAACCAGCAAATGGTGAATCAATGACAAGTCAATAATAAGGTGAAAGATTATTACTAAAAGATTATCTCAAGATTATTACTATACAATAAACTAATTTCTTATATAGGTAAATGCTGGACAATTTCTTATTGTCATAGTATAGTTGGAGATGATTTCATGTGTTCACGTTGCCACATGAGGTTAAATGGAATTGGGTTTGGTCTCTTCTCTAACATGGCATCGGTGTCTGAACTTGGGAAAGTTTCTAAACAATTCTGCGCTTCAGTATCTCAACTTGAAAAGGGGAGCAATAGTATTTACCTATTAGATTATGAAGGCAATTGTCATAACATAAAACACGTGGCACCTAGCAATCAATTAATGCTAGTCCTCCCCACCCTGTGTATGGAGGTGGACACTAAAGAGATAACACACAGCTCTGCTTTCATGTCAAATATATTCTTCACTGATTATCTTAGGAATATAAGCATTTGCTCAGAAAATTGGTGAAATTTTTCTCTCTCCATTCTTCATTCCTTTTTCATTTCTGAGCACCTAAATGAGCATCTACTCTAAGCTAAAAACTGAGTGCTGGGGAGACAAAAAGGAGAGTGAACTATTGATCCTATTCTCAAGGAGATTGAAGTCTAGAAAGGGAGGTTATATTTTTTAAAAATGCCAGTAGAGAGACAAAATAAAGTACTACCTTAGTTTTTAAGAAGGAGAAATTATTTTAGCTAGGGTTGTCAGGGAAGGCTTCATGGAGGAGGTAGTATTAGATTGGGCTTTTAAAGAAGGGCTACAATTTAGGCAGTGTGGAAAGAAGGGATACAATGAGCCAAGACCGAAGTAGTGTGATTGGGTGGAAAAAAGTTGATCTGGGACCTGAAAGACCTGGGGTGGCGTTACCTTGGATGAACCACTTCTCCTCCCAGGACTTCAGTTTCTTCATCTGTGAAATAATCTCTGCCCTATTGGTCTTTCAGGGCTCTGGAGAAGATCAAATGGAAGCTTGCGTGTGGAAGCTCTTTGAAAACCATGAAGCACTCTGTAAATGAAAAGGGTAATATTTTTTCTCTCCTCTCTTGTACCATAAAATTCATGAGGACACTTGACAGGGCCAGTTGTGTTGATCTTTAAAAGATGTTTGATGAAGTATATTAAAAAGTCACATTGTAAACCTTAAATATTTACAATTTTTGTTTGTTGGTTATACCTCAATAAAGCTGGGGAAAAAAGTGTGATGAAATAACAAACCATTGATTGAGTGAATGACACTCATAACACTCATGTCATAACTCATGTTATGTCTGTGTCCCCCCAAAATTCATATGTTGAGGCCCCAGTCCCCAATGTGGTGGTATTAGGAGGTGGGGCCTTTGGGAGGTAATTAGGTTTACATGAAGTCATGAGGGTGGAGCCCCCAGGATGGAATTAGTGCCCTTTCAAGAAGAAGAAGAGACATCAGTACTTTCTCTCTTCACCATGTGAGGATACGGTGAGAAGGTGACCGTCTGCAAGCCTGACCAAGAACCAAGTCTACTGGCCCCTTGGTCTTGGATTTCCCAACCTCCAGAACTACGAGAAATGAATGTCTGTTGTTTAAGCCACCCACTCTACGGTATTTAGTTGTAGTAACCTGAGCAGGCTAAGACGATGAGTGAGTGAATAAGTGAATGAAACAAAACAAAGGCACCGAGGAGGAAGGTGCATACAATCTGAACAAGGCATAAAGGGTTATCTTTGAAAACAGGTACCACAGCTGGGTGTTAGGAATATAACCTGTGGCTAGATAGGATGGGTCCGCTAGGCCAGTGATTCTGAATGTGTTCTGTGGACCAGCAGCCTCAGCATCACCTGGGAACTTGTTAGAAATGCAAGTTTCTGGGCCCCCACTCAAGCCTACTGAATCTGAAACTCATGGATGGGGCCAGCAATCTTTGTTTAAGCAATTCTTCTAGGTCACTCTGATGTATAGTAACGTTTTGAGAACCATGACTTTGTACTAACATGGGGAATTTAGAAATTATTCTGCTGTAATTTCAGTGTTAATAAAGGTTTTTAGCTGTGGATGGACATAGTCAGAGCTGTATTTCTAGGATGATGAAGCATAAAGTTGTGCCTAAAAGAACTTACGGCTTCAACGTAGGAAGGACAATTGGAAATACTGGAAAACGCATTGTATTTGCTAAGCCCCAGAGTTGAAGATTTTGGTTTTTCCTACTTCCAGATAGTACCCACATTGTCACCTAAGAGGCAAAGCAGAGCAGGTGTTGTTTCCAGGCACTGGGGAAACCTGCTTGGTCTGCAGCGACCAGGCGAGATGAGAACGTTTATGTGAAAGTACTTGAGTGAACTGTTGAATGTGGGCCCAACTCATCTCAGAGAGGCCTCTTAGTCCTGACCAATTGGGTGGAAACATTAAATGGAACCTTCCAAACCATGTTAAATGGGCAGCTCTTCCTAAGACTGGGCTAACTAACTACACTGGCTGCAAATGCTGCTCTGTCTTTCGGGCTGGTGGAGAGAGATTATATACTAGGGTACCAGGACTAGAGAGCAGATAGGGAAAAGAATGGATGCCACAAAGTAGCCAAGATGGGCCTCCTGAACTATTCATAGTAATAGTTGTAGGGAATGTGAGGAAAGCAGAAATCCAGCAATTGTGTGGTGAGAGTAAAGCTAGAGAAATATTCTTCTGTTCCTATTACTGTGACCCTGTTTTGATAAAAACAGGCTGAGGTGGGCTGGGAAATGAGTTATGCTTGGAAATCTGGAGCCACAGCACTATGAGTAAGCTTGTCGAAAAAATGAAAAATGATCACCCAATGAAAGTATTTGCTTTAACATCTTGGCCTCACTCACTTGCATACTGCTCAGATATGCAGGCAAAGTTTAGTTTTCTTCCTGTTTCTCTACCTGGTCTGATCCTCATGGACTCCAGCTTTGTGTTCTAGCAGTGATAATTTGCACTTTTTAAATAGTGTTTCATTTTCCTCCAGCTTGAACAGAATTCTTTCACTTTAAACATTCTAAACAGTGGTTCTTAAACTCAAACATGCTGCAGAATCACCTAGAGGGCGTGTGAAAACACAGATTGCTGGACTCACCCCCACGGTTTCTGATTCAGTACATGGGGTGGAGACAGAATTTGCATTTCTAAGGTGATTCCTGGTGATGCTGATATTGTTGGTCCAAGGAACACACTTTGACCTCTGATTCAAACTATTCAGTATTTTATTCCCACCAAAAGAGGATGGTTTCAAAAGTCTTTTAGATTAATGCTTCTCAAATCGATTTTTTCTGATCGATCATGGATCAAATACATGGTCGTCCTGCGTATGACTTGTGCCACAAGCAACTCGTCACGCCAGTTCAACACACCTGAACTGGTCTATATCTTGTTCAACAAGATGAGTCCAGTGATCACATGCTAGGATGTCACGGCAATGTCAGTTTATGATAAAAATTTCTAAACACGAACACTCACCTGTATTTATCTCACCTCAGACCAGCAATACTTTGTGGACTGGCACTGGCCAGGGGCCACATTTTGAGTAACATTGTTTTAGATGACTCAGTCTTTCTCAGCTGCTCTGCCTCCCTCTTTCTTCTCTTTCCCAAGATAGCATCTGGGTATAGGAGGGGGGTCTTATTTTATGCTCTGGCTCCCTTGGATCATGCACTGTCCTCTGGATACTCAGTGATCTCCCCTGTAAGAGGGGTTGGATTCAGCTTCTCCCTAGAATTGGGGCCACTGAAATGTGACTAGGGCCCACCTGATCTTTTGGGATTATGTGCGCCCGCCCTCACTACTGCTGCCAAAGCCCTGAACATTTCCCCTAGCATCAAACTTCCATCCTCCATGGCCACTTTCCCTGCTCCTAGACCTCTGCTAGTCCCCCAGCAGTCTAACTGGGGAGGTGAGAAACTCCAGAGACTCTTGCTTCCCACATAAAGGCTGTGAGGAGACAGGAATGCTCTCTAAGTCTTTATGTATCTCCCCACCTTCTGCTGCTGCCTCTGTACCATTGCTTCTTGGCCACATGGAATGTGGTCCTGAGTCAAATGGTCAGAATCCCCTAGAAGCAGTGGCATGCTAGAGGGAGCTTGTAATTGAGCCAATTGTTAATTTTTTAGGAATTTTGCACTTCAGTTGTTAAACACAGCCATTATTAAAAATTGACGTATATTAAATAAATTATATTAAAAGCAAAGGTAATTCATGTTCAAAATCTTCATTTCCTATTTATTTTACTATTATTTATGTTTATTACATGTGTGTGGTGGAAATTTTTTATAAAACTGTACTACCACACAGTTCTTCCCAACTCTGCTCAGTAACGTCATGTTGGTGGCTTCAAATTGGCCAAGATAGAAGTATTTACACCACGTAAATGAACAAACATTATAAATCAGGGCTCCACCTTCCCTCCGCTCCACCCTCCACCCCAAGGCCAGTTGTTAAACATTTACCAGCACATCACTGCCTAGAGCCTAAATCTGGGAAAGTGAGCCACTCACCAGTATACGTATCTAGATGTTACAAAGCTGCCCTTCCCCTGAAAGGTAGCACCAAAAAGGTGGGTGTGGAAGAGATATTGGAAACTAGAACCCTGATATTATCTGCTTGCCTTACTTCTTTCTCCTTTCCCGCTCCAGAAGGAGCAAACTTCTGGCTTTTTATTTCCTCCGCAGCTTATCCTTATACATTAAGGACAAAAATTCATGGCCTAATGTCATCTTTCTGGTATTCTTCCCCCAAACCTATAAATTTAGTCTAATCATGAGAGAACTTTAGATAAACTCAGATTGAGGGACATTCTACAAAATATCTCCCCAATTCTCTTCAAAACTGTTGAGATCGTGAAAGAAAGGAAAGACTAAGAAATGATCATAGCTTGGAGGAGATGTGGTATCATTGATTGGACTCCAGAAAAGAAAGGAAATTAATAAAAAACTGGGGCAATCCAAATAAAGTCTGAGTATTGTACCAGTGTTAATTTCTTAATTTCAATCACTGTATCATGGTTATGTAAAATGTTAACTTTATGTGAAGCTGGGTGAAGGGTAGACAAGAACTCTGTATTGTATTTGCAATTCTTCTGTAAACAGACAATTATTTCCAAATAAAACTAATGAAGGGAAGAATTCATGGCTTAGGTAATAGGTGCGTAGATATCTTTTCTATTCTGTGGAAAAAACTGTGATCTGCATCTACTTTCTTCATGATGTGATAAAAGTGGGAAAAATAGGGATGGTAGAAAATCTTTTTCTCTAAACAAAGCTTGGCTTTCAAGTCTTTTATCTTTTGCAGAATAAAAAAATTTATTTTAGATCTTGTAGGCTAAACATTAACTCTTTTCCTTTTACTTTACAATCTTGCTCTAACAAAACTAATCCCCCCAACCTGAAAGTGGACGTCTTCAGACAACGAAGGAGGTCATATGCATAGGAAATAGATTAATATAAATTTAAAATGTTACCTTTATTTCACATCTATCTGAAAATGGGCCGCTGCTCACATAGCTACATCTCTTTCTAAATGGAAGAATAGCCAGGGAGAAAAATCTCTGAAGAAGGAAGAGTCAATGTGCTCCAGGGCAGTACTTCTCAAACTTTAATTTGAATTTGCATCACTTGGGGATCTTGTTACAATGCAGATTCCCTTTCAGTAGTTCTAGGATGGGGACCCATATGCTCCTTTTCTCACAGGTTCCCTGCTGCTGGTCTCCAAGTAGCTAGAGTCAGAGCCCTTTCTGAGGTATTGCTTCCTTCCTTGGCCCAGTAACCATAAGCAAAGTGCTTACTGACCAGAGGTTTAAAGACACACAGGAAATGCACAGTACCTCTGTAAGACCAGAAATAAAATAAGCAAGTTAAACAGAGAAGAAATACATTAGTCAAAATATGACATTTTTTCACACATTGAGATGGAGTGAAAGCTGGACTATCCAGGCATTCACTGAATATAAGTGAAGCTGTTTTGAAGTTTAATTTGAAGCCCCAAATAAGAGTCGTTGTATCTAGTCATACCCTTTCACTAGAGGAAAAATTCAACATTTTCTATTAAGAATTTACTGTCCGAATTACTGAGTTGTACAGTGCCAATTTACATGAATCTCTTCCCCCCTCCAAAAGTTTCTAATGATTATGGTTCCTAGAAAATAATATATCCTTTTTTTAATACATAATCTACAAAAAAACTCTTCTAAAAATGTAAGCTAGAAAAACAGGTAATTTGCTGGTATAGAGACAACTCATGCCAGTCAAAAAACATACATTTTTAGAATTTGGAACGAGAATAAAGCGTTATGCTTGCGTATGTGCCTGTTTTTACCGCCACATTATTAGCAGCTTCCAAGGTGTAACGTGCATTTACAGAACCACTCTCTTACCATTTAAACCATGAGGCATTTTTCTAGAAGGCTTGCTCAGTGGTCCACTCTGGCAATCATGTACATGATTTATAAATATTATGATGCACTTCACCAAAGTAGCCCTGACTTTGCTAATCACTTACTAGTTCTTTTACCACTATTTCTTTGTTTAAGAAGCACTCTTGCTTGTCTTACGGATATATATTATCCAATTTTCAGAAAATATAAATAATATCGCAAATAGCAAAATGAGATTCAGTGTGCAGATTCCTGCATCCTGGTGGGCACAGTCCGATTTAGCTTTTCCTTGCACTGTCACCACTGCCAAACAGACTGCTTATGGGATCTCTGGCTTTCTTAATGTCTCTTCAGGGATCAATAGAGTGTTTTGTTTTTCCTAGACACCAACTTCATCTCCTCTATACTTTAAGAATACAATATTAGTTTAAGAATACTTCAAGAATACAGTATTAGTTTAAAGGACTGTTCTATTTAAAGCAGGCTTGTAGAGATTTAGTCACCCCGGATTGATGTCAGGTGAGTAGAAAAAAAAGTAGGTTGATTTCATCCTCTGCCTTTCAGATCTTTGAAGAGGAATGTGGACTGGTTTCTAAAACTGTTCAATTGTTTGAAAGTAATCATAGCCTACAGAGCTTGTCTGATTTTTATCTATAGATATGGGAAAGTGTTTTATCAGCTGCTTCTTTCTTTAAGTACCTGTGTTCATTTTTCTGTTGAAATAAATATTAATAATTGGAAATTAATGAATGTTTCACATGAAATAAATCTGATATGTGTATTAGCAGCAACGACTTATGTCTCAAATGGGAAAGAACATTCATGAAACCAAACTTGAAGTTCAAGTAGAGCTTTCATGGTGATGTATTTTTATTTCCCTTTTTCTTGGCCCTATTGGTCTGTTTTTAATTTTAATTATATTATTTTGTTATGTTTGTCATTTGAAATATAAATATACTTGTCTTAAATTCTTTGTGCAGTGGTGAGTGTATAAATAAGTACAAATAAATAATGAATGATCATGTCTACTGGGAAATTTCTTATTCTAAATGTGATGACTATCCCTCAATTGTTTGTGCACACAGAAGTGTTGGCTGAGCCTGATTCTTTTTTATAAGAAAGATTGGTGAATCTGAAATAAAAGTGCAAAATATTATCTTTCTTGCAAATATACTAATAATACCAAAGAAAGCAAGAAAACTTACTTTACAAAAGAATTGTTCTTGACAAGAGATTTATAAATAGGAACCTAATTAATAAATTTCATTACTGTTCTTCTTAGCTGCAGCCATGCTCCCTCGGACTTTTTTATTTCATATGACCTTGTACTTTCTTTGCAACTCACACTAAATAATGCGTGTCATTTTGCATGTACTATATCAGGAAGCAAAATATTAAAAAATTAATCAAAGTTGCAGGAAAAAGGGCACTCCCATAATAGAAAAGAAAACGTAGTTTGATTTCATCATCTTTTTAGAGATTCTCTAGAGGTGAGCATGTTTCCTTTCAACATACGACATGATATATTGTTGGAAAGTTGCTTTAACTACCACTGACTGAGATGGTAAATTGGCACAACAGTTGTGCAGTGGCCATTTAAAACATAAAAACCAAAACCTTAAACTATGTATAACAATTCATACAGAAATGTTCACTTTTAGAAATTTATGCTAAGGAAATATGGGTGTGTTCACAATTAAGCATGAGAATGTGCATTGAGGCATGACATATATTGGGGGAAAATTGGAAACATTCTAATGTCCAAACATAGAGACTAGTTTAATAAATTATAATACATCCAACCTATAAAATTCCGTTCACCATCACAAAGAAATAATGTGGAAAATATTTAATGATGTGAGAAGTACAAAACATTAAGTGGAAAAAGTAAGTTGGAAAACAATTTGTATAAAATGATCACACACACCATAGGTATACATATGGTATGTTATACAATAAAATGTTAACAGGTCAATTATATCTCAATAAAACTGGAAAAAGATGTTATTGGTATCTGTTTCTGTGTGTTGGGATTATGAGATTATTTTCTTTTTGTTCATCTTTTTTTTTTTTAATAGACAGCTTTTTTTTTTAAAATGATAGAGTTGTTTTTGAGGAAGATTGGCCCTGAGTTAACATCTGTTGCCAATCTTCCTCCTTTTTTCCCTTTTTCTCCCCAAAACCCCAGTAGATAGTTGCACGTCATAGTTGCACATCCTTCTCGTTGCTCTATGTGGGACACTGTTTCAGCATGGCTTGATGAGTTGTACATAGGTCGCGCCCAGGATCTGAACTGGTGAACCCTGGGCTGCCGAAGCGAAGCACACAAATTTAACTGCTACGCCACTGGGCCAGCCCCAGTTCATCTATATTTTCTTGATTTCTTTCAACAAGTGTATTTTGTTTTTAACAAGGAAAACAATGATATTTATCTTTTAAAAAAATCAATAAACTCCATTAATACTCCCCCGTTGTCCTTGGAAAATTTGACAGCTTTATATGTTAATAATTCTGTAACAGGTAGTTGATTTTAAAAATGGAAATTGATCAGATAGTTGTTTTAAAACAAAACAAGAAAGGGTAGTATAAAATATTATAGTGACTTACTTTATTAATAGATAAGCCATAAATATCCTGATGAATTATTTCCTGGTGAGAAATAAGAATTGCTCTAGCTCAGGGTTACATTTTCTTGGAATATTATCAAAGCCATAAGCTATTTGCATAGCTATTCTAACTTCATATCTTAAAGAGTAGTTTTTAACATTCCTGCATAGATAAGATAGCTCCTGGAATCTTCCCAGTGCTCAACTATTTCTTTGATGACTCACTATAGTAGTTGATTTGCTGATATAAATGTTAAACCGACATATATTTATTAAATGTCTATTAGATATTTAGATATTACTAACTACTGAGCATATCAGAAAGTATGATGTATGGCATCTGACCTAAAGGAGCTATGGTATTGTTGGGAAATAAATAATATGAAACAAATAGAAAAATTTTTTAAAGAATATGATCCAAGCACTAAATTAACTGAAGAGATAAGAACCATGGTATTTATAAAAAACAAATGATATAGGTAGGTTGAGATTTTGGGAAAAAGGTCAAAGAAAATGTACGACTTGCTCTGACTTTAGAAAGATGAGTGGGATTTGGGCCTGAGCCAGGAGGGGAAAACGTTTCAGTTAGAGAGATGAAGGACTAAAGTCCAGAGAGCTGTATTTGCTGGTTGTGGCTGTGTTTACTGCAGTTTGGTCAGAGTTAGGGATTTGGTTAGTCCAGGACAATAAGGATATTTGGCTGGACGATTCCTGTGTTTCTGAAGACAGAATAGTGAGGTAAGGTGGCAGGGAACAGGTACGTTGCTTTATGGAGGACTTGAACTTTAAAGTTAAAGCTGAGAAACCACAAAACAAATGCAAGTTGAGAGAGATTTTACAAAATACCTGACCAGTACTCACGGAGAGTGTCAAGGTCATGAAAGACTGATAAACTGAGGAACTGTCGTAGTTTGGAGGAGACTAAAGAGACACAACAACTAAATGCAATGTGTAACCTTGAATTGGACCTTGTAATGGAAGAAAGGACGTTAGTGGAAACTGGTGAAATCTGAATAAAGTCTGTACTTTAGTGAATGGTGTTGTACCAATGTTAATTTCTTACTTTTGATCATTGTACCGTGGTTATGTAAGATGCTAACATTAGGGGAAGCTGGGTAAAAGGTATATGGCAACTCTGTACTATCTTTGCAAATCTTCTGTATTATAAAATTATTTTCAAATAAAAAGTTAAAAAACACTCAAATAAAACATCTATATCCAGAGAACTCTCAATCCTCTGTGTCTCTGGAGGGATCTTATTTTCCTTTTCAGAATCTTTACACTCTTTCTATCCACATTTTTTTTAATTAAGGTAACATTGGTTTATAACATTATATAAATTTCAGGTGTACATCATTATATTTCGATTTCTGTGTGGACTACATCATGTTCACCACCCAAAGACTAATCACTGTGTACATGTGCCCTATCCCCCTTTTCTCCCTCCCCTCTCCCCACTTCCCCTCTGGTAACCACCAATCAATTCTCTGTATCTATGTGTTTGTTTGTTGTTGTTTTTATCTTCCACTTATGAGTGAAATCATGGTATTTGATTTTCTCCGTCTGACTTATTTCACTTAGCATAATGCCCTCAAGGTCCATCCATATTGTCACAAATGCCAAAATTTCATGTTTTTTATGGCTGAGTAGTATTCCATTGTGTATATATACCACATCTTCTTTATCCACTCATCCATTGATGGGAACTTAGGTTGTTTCCAAGTCTTGGCTATTATGAATAATGCTGCCTATCCACATTTAAAATCTTCATTCTTTTAATCCCCATATGTTTTTATTTCGTCTTCTTAAAAATAAAAACCACTGGGTCTTCTAGAGAATTTGTCAGATGGAAGTGCATGGTAAGGCTCTCTTTGCCCTCCAAGTACAGAAATGCTGAATAAAATATAATTTTTAAAATGCGTTAAATACATAGGTAAACTCAAATAGAAGGGAAACCGCAAGTGACAGAGCAGAAAGCAATGATCCGTAGACATATGAGACCCATGGACCTAAGGCAGGCGACTGACGTAATGCCATTGCTGGGACAGGAAATGAAGGTTCAGTCCTGTGCCAGCTAAGAAGCTGGAGAGACTAGAAAATTCCAATTGCTAGCCCCTAGGGAGGTGTCAGGGAAGTGTGCTGTATGCTAGGGGCCACAAATAGGAAAATAATCATCCATAAGATATCAAACTCAATCCTGCACTCTCCGTGGTTGTGGGATTCAAATTTATCCTACCCACATGGTGTAGAAGCTAAGAAATTAACGTAGCAACTGTTATGGAATGGGCAAAACTCCTATGGGCTCAGCAGGGCAAATCAAAGCCACTTTGTAGGGACGCTTTCATAATCCTGAGCACAAAGGTCTCTCAGGTAAAAACCCCATTGAATATTAGTTTACTATCAAAATTATAAACTGCCCAAAGAAACAAATCATCATGAGCAACAAACAAGAAAATTAGCACCCTAAAACCCAGAGAAAATGAAACAATCTAGACTATCCTATAAAGCAGAAGTATTTAACTTGTTTAAAGAGAAAAATGAAGGTATAATACTGTAACTTAAGAAGAAATCAGTATGAAACTAGGAAAAAAGATTTAAAAAAGTGGAATTCTAGAAATAACATATAGCCATGGATATTACAACCTCAATGGAAGTGTTACACAGTAGATTAGACACAACATAGAACAGGAATTAGATACTAGAAAACACATCTGAGGAAATTATCCAGAATAAAGATCAAAGAAGTACAGAGAAGAAAAATTTGAAAGAGAATTTAGGAGTTGTGGAGGCTAGAAGAAGAATGTTCAATATTTTTCTAAAAGCAATTCTACAAGGATAGGATAGAGAAAAGAAGCAATGTTTACATTTTATCTATTCAACTTTATGGCCAAGTGTATGTACCCAGCAGATACCCAGTAGCTGGTGGATGATAAGGGCCTTCTGCTCTATTCAGTGTAAACTCATCACTCATTAGTGCACCAGACTCAACTCTTCTCTCTTGGCTTATGTTATTGCTGACTGGAAATATCCTCTTTCTTTTCTTCATCATCCAAATTATTTTACTACCTTCTAGATTCAGTTTAAGTTTTGACTTTTCTATAAAGCAGTCCCGGTGATTATCTCGCTTCCTTAAACTTCTTTATCAATGGTTCTGAACCACCCAACTAGGTCCTTAATTATGCTCTACACCTCTGGATGGGAAACTATGACAGCTAAACACATCCTGCCCACTGCCTGTTTTTGTGTGGTCTGCAAGCTAAGAATGGTGTTTATATTTTAAATGGTTGGAAAAAACCAAAAGATGAAAATTTTGTGGCATAGAAAAATGATATGAAATTCAAATTTTAATGCCCCCTTCAATGTCCAGTACAGTTGTATTGGAACACAGCCATGCCCATTCATTCATGTGTTATCTGTAGCTGTTTTCATGCTACAAAGACACAGGTAGGTAGTTGCAGCAAGGAACATATGACCCACAATGACTAAAATACTAACTTTCTGGCCCTTTAAAACAGGTAAAATTTGCCAATCTCTGTTCTACACTATTTGCTCATTCTGTCACACATATGAATCCTGCCTCTCAAATTTGCTTGAAAACTACTTGAAGTCGGGAACATTGTCAGATACTTCTTTTGTCTCCCCAACACCTGACTCCATCTAGGACAGTTGTGAATTTTCTTCAGCAAATTTGGGCATGTTGAGTTCAGGATTTTAAGACATGAATCTGACTTTATAGTGAAGAATAGACTAGAAAGAAAGAGGAGTGATAATAGCTTATTTGGATTAATTTAGTCTCGAAGGCAGATGCTATCCTATTTTGGGGCTGTGATATGATGTGACCTAGTTAAGTGCAGTGGTATGGGATAGGGTGGTAGAGGCAGGGACCTGGAATCAGATCCTGCCAGTTAGGTGGCCCAGGCCAGGAGGGAGAAGATAGGAGGAGATTCAGTCTGGCAGACAGAGCATGGTTTCCAGAGGGTTTAGCCTCACACAACCCAGACAGCACTGGACAACAAAGACCAAGGAGCACTGAGGAATAAAGGGGGAGGGGACAGAGTCACAAGGCAGCTAGAGGTCCATGGGGCAAGCAGGTAGGGCACAGTTACCAGGGAAGTCGGCTGGCGGGACTGCATTCTGCCTGAGATTAGGCAATAGAGACAATAGCCAAGCTGGGGCTCAGGGGAAGAGACCAGAGAATCAGACATTCAAACTGTGGTACAAGTTTGAATGGGTCTCATGAGTACAAGGGTCTCAGGATCAAGCGTTTAGCTGAACTAGGTGTAGAGATATTTAAATGCCAAGTCCTAGAGTATTAAGTTGGATCTTAAGTTCTTTCTACTTAAAATCAGACTTGATTCTAGAAACTAGGATGGGAATGGCTACATAATAAATATCATAGATTCCAAAATATGACAGCATCTACCTTCATGCCTGCACATGAGCTATAAGGGAATTGCTGCAAATGTGGCAATCTATGCTGAGTAAGGCAGGGTCTCTGACACCTAGTAGGCCATCAACGGCAATGGAAGGAGAGAGCTGACTGTGAGAGATATTTGAAACAAAAAATTGATGTCAGATCCTTCTAAGAGATCAAGAAGAGACTTGATAAAAATGACAATATATGACAAAATGGAGGTCATATAGGACAGCTGACACTGTCAACGCTCTGCCCACATCCCCTTGGCATTCACCTCTATGTGCAGAAGGCTTCTTACTGTAAACACCTGCACCCCTCTGCAAGAAGCTTTGTTCTGGTGGTAAGCAAGCTTAGTCATGAGCACAGCTGTCAACAGCCCCAGAAGCAGCCATTAACCAATGCTGGGCCATGAAGTGGATAAATGCCCTG
Source organism: Ceratotherium simum simum (assembly GCF_057802395.1). NCBI lineage: Eukaryota > Metazoa > Chordata > Mammalia > Perissodactyla > Rhinocerotidae > Ceratotherium > Ceratotherium simum. Next base: position 24,588,911 of record NC_141904.1, read on the forward strand.
GCTTCTTTGCCCCCTAGGTAGAATGACTCTGAGGCAAGTTCAACATCTGTGCTGTCCAATCGAGTAGCCTCTAGCTACGTGTGACTGTTGAGCATAGTGAATGTGGCTAGTGTGACTGAGGAACTGAAGTTTCAATTTTATTTGATTTTAATTCACTTAAATTAAAAAATGATACTCTTTCGTCATTGGGAAACCTTTAAGTACATTTGGAAAAACTTGGCCATATGAATCTACTTTTCCAACTGTAAATTTTGTGAAATCTAAATACTCATCAGGATGAAAATTTAGTGTCCAAATCGAGTTGTCTTATAAGTGTAAAATTGATTTTGAAGACAGTCAAAAAATCTTAATATCTCAATAGTTTTCACATGTTGAAATGTAATATTTTGGATTGAATGGGTTGAATAAATTATTAAAATTATTTTCACCTGTTTCTTTTTACCTTTTTAAATGTGGCTAGTAGAAAATTTAAAACTATCAGTTTGGCTTGCATCTGTTTCCATTGGGCAGTGCTGGCCTACACTGTCTCCTTGGGTTACACCATCTCCCTGGGTTCCGCGGTGGGATTGAACTCCCACAGAGTTAAAAACGGCTTAATAAAACACCCTTTATTGGCTTCCTTTCCTCTCATTTTCCTGCTTTTCTGCTAAATTTCCCGAGATCACCTCCCAGGTTGCACTAGAATCCTTGCCTCAGAGTCTGTTTCTGGAGAACCCAAACCAAGACAAATCGCATTAAGAACGGAAAAGAATTTTAGAGATTGACTATTCTAACCTCTTAAATTTATAGATGAGCAAAATGAGGTTCAGAGAGGTCAAATGACTTAGCCGAGGCCACTCAACCATTTAGCTGTGAATTCAGAATTCCATTTCAGATCTCACGATTGTTAAGTCCATTCATTTTCTCCCAACATTGTGTTGTCTTTTAAAGATTATTGGCAATTTTTAAGAAAGTGGTTTCGAAAGAGCAATGGAGCATTTAAGACTCATGGGATGAAATTACAATAAACAATTTGTGTTTGTTTTCCACGAGCCCTTTAAATCTGCTCTGGTGGTAGCCTTGCCTGACTCCTGGTTAGAAACCCGGAGAGGCTTCTTGACTCTTCTGGTCCTTCTCATGTAACTGAAAGTCCTCTGGTCACTTTTAGCCACACTCATCTCAGAAATTAGAGTGTCAAGTCCTGATATGAGTCCAACTTGATTTAAAGTCAACTCTTCTTTCTTTCCCCAGTCCTCTTACTCCAGCTTGCTCATGGCAGTTTATGACTGACCAGGGATTGGAGAAGAGAGACAGAACAAGAAAGAGAAGGAGGAAACCCACCTAACTGGTACCATCTTCAGATTCTGATATGCTCTCTATGCCTGGCAGACATTTACAACTGGCACTTTCTCTCACAGACTTTTGTGTAGGTTCTTTAGAGTTTCCTCTGCTGGGCCTCTCTGACTGAAACTCCCTTGATGTGGTAGTGTCTCCTTTGACAGCCACACCCCTCCAGCCCCTGGTTCTCTTGACAGTCTTCTCCACACAGACTCTCTGGGGTCCTCTTGGGAAGATTTTAAATTAATCTGACTTGCCTACTCTGAGATTTATGCACCATTTACCTTTTGTTGGTGGGAAGTAAAATTACCTCCCAAACTAGCAATGCCCCACCCATTGTGCTGCCCAAACTCCTTTAGTTTTCCCATAAAGGAGTCAAGAAAAGTCCTCTGCATCACCCCATTGCAAGGAACATGTGTCAGGCAGCAGCCAAAGGGATCTCACTATGTTTGGGGTAGTGGGTAGCGGTGGTGTCTCCCCTTCCCCCGTGCGAGCTGGACTCAAGAGCAGTTCTCTTTAAAGTTATGCCCCTCACAAATTCCTCTTTTGTCTCCCAAACCAGACCCCTTTATAACTTTGAAGACGGTGAGGGGTTCCAGGAAACTTGTAATCAGGTTTCAGCACACCTCTTTTGTAAATTTCCACATGGTCTAGCACCTCCTTTGTCACGTGACATTACTCTACTGTGGTAACTCAACTGAAACTACCTACTTAAAATTTTGATAGAGCTGATATATTCTGATAAATTGTGCTGGGAATAAATAAAATAGATATGATTAATGTGGACCTTTTATAATTGGAGCTTGACAATGAAAGAAAGAAATAGGTCAGGGTCAGGTAAGTAGTAGATAAAGCAAAAGGTTAGTTTTAGGGTTTGTAATTATTTTGTAAATAAGATTTGCACGTCTTTCCATGTTTGTAAAGATCCTGGGTCAAACGACAGAGAAAAATGTTGTTTTACTGTGGTATCTTGTTTGTTTTTTTCTTTTTTGACTTTAACTGTGTGCTTTTTAATGAAATAAATAAGTATTAGATGTCTTGAGAGGTGTGTGATTTCCTTTGATAACTGCTAAGACACCAGAGGTTTCAATTGTTTTTGATCGTCTTTGATCTCCCTCAACTACTCTTTTTTCAGCATTGTAGCATTTTTGCAATCTTTAGATGACAATGAACAATAAAGATTAACACTGTCATTATAATTAATTTGAAGAATATGGCTGTGTCTACACAATAAAATCATTTGCAACCATCATCTTCATCTTTTTCTCAGTAGGTTAGTGTTCTATTTGCATGTATACAGCACAACTGTAGCAATAGCAAGCAAATATCTTCTTTTCTATCCAAAAGAAATAATTTTTAAATTTTAGACCATTTCACAGTCTTGAAATTTAGTGTTGAAGCATGTCAAACCACATTCCTATTTGAAAACTTATCACTGTCTTTTATAGGAATAACAGAATGTTTAGTAATCAAACTCTAGTCATACCAAACTCTGAATTTCTTATTTGAAAATAAAAATACAAAGTGCTCACGTTGGCAATATTATGGATCTTTTCTGGTATTGTTTAGAAAATAAAAAAGCTGGCTTTGTTTAGATGGATAATTCATCAAGGATTTCCACTAATAATCATGTCTAGTGATTTCAGTGAGAATATACTCACTTTTAATGTCGTATCAATATAGGATAAGCCCTGACTGTTTCCCACACTTTTAGCTTTCAGTCAGTATTAACTTTATTTTAAAATGAACAAAGAGGAAAAGAAAGAGGAAAGATGTAATGTTAATAGGCTTCCTTTTGTGATCTCTTAGGGAGAGGTCTTTTTAAATAAGGGGCTTGAACTTGACCTTCTTCAATGGCACAAAGGTCCAATGCACAGTTTTTAAAGTTATATTTAAATTTTAATAATTTTGCTCATTGGAGGCGGTTAGAACCAGACTCTTGAAACCTAATCCTCATTCTTTTAGTGTAACTGATTGTCAAAGAAGGGAATTTTAGGAAAAAAGTCTGTAAGAGGTGCATAAATATAATCCTGATTTCTGTCATTATCGCTATGGTATTTGAGTTTGAAAATACAATTTAATATAGAGTTAGAATGGAAAAATCCTTAATTTCTTGATAAATCTAGTTTTAGGGACCTGATATTAAAAACTAGATTTAAAAAAAATCATATTCTCAGTGTTGGCAAAATGGCATGGAAAGAGGCACTGTCATATGCCGTTGGTGAGAGTGTAAATTTTTAAAATCTTTCTGGAAGGCAGTTTGGCCACATCTATTGAATGCCTCGGAATTTTGCATGAAACCTTTAAACCAGTATTTTTACTTTGGGGGATTCATGCTAAAAAAATAGTCATAGATGTTTGCAAAATTATAGCTACAAGATTTTTATAGAAGTGTTTTTGGTAGAAACAAGCACTGAATAAAACATAAATATTTAACAACAAGGCTTTATTTAGCTCTTAAAAGTGATAATAGAGAAATATTTAATGCCATAGAAAAGGTGGAAAAAAACTGATTAAAAACAGTATGCACAATGTGATTCCTTTCTGTAAAAAAAAAGATATTTGCATCAGAAAATATCAAATAAAAACAAATAGAAATATTAACAGTGACGGAATTATGCACACCATTTTTTTCCAACATTAGTAGCTTTAGTATTTATATTTTTAAAATCAGAGTGCTTACTAGGTATAGAAATCTCAAACCATAAGAAAGTAAAATAAAATAAATAAGAAATTGTAAGCTCTTCTCCCTGCAATTGTATCATTTGGTAGAACACACACACACACACATTCCTATGTCTTGTTTTTATTTAACATATTCAACTGTATATCTTGGGGAGTTTTACATTTTAGTGCATATAGATCTACTTCATTCTTTTAAATTGCTTCATAGTATTCCATAATGGAAATATATAATAATCTTCCTTATCAACTACTCTCAACCTGACCATTCCGTTCCAATAGCAGCGTCTCTAGATTATTGACCTATTTCCTCTGCTCTTCACTTCTTGTCTTTTCCAGCTTAAATAGTTGTTATTTCATTAGATCCTTTCTCTTTTTTGCCCCTATCTGCAAAACCACAACTCTCAATGCCCTGTAACCACGTAGACAAGCTCTGTTGAAGCAAAGTTTGCCAGAGGGCAACGATATCCCATCTCAAATAGACACTCAATAGCAATCCTAAAAATTGCTCTGGTTAAATCAGCCTCCCACTGTCAGCCACAATTATTTCAAACTACCTCCATCCCCTTCAAATGTCAGATTCCCCCAATCTCCTCCAGCTTTCCTCTCAGAAGTTGATGATGCCTCCTAACTTAGAGAAAATTCAAGTTTCAACTTCCATATACCAATTTATAAGCCTTCTCAATTGTACACCTTTTCTCTCTTTCTTCCTTCTTGCAGCACTGGAGGACATATATTTTCTTTGTTATTTCATTTAAGAATTTTGTACATATTTATAAGTAATATTGCTTTAATGATTTTCCTATGTATCTACACTTTTCTTAGTCTTGATAGCAGGGTTATTTTACTTGATTTGTAGAATAAATTGGGACTTTCTTTCGTTTGTTATTTTTCTTCTTCAAAGTATTCAAAGGATTGAAATAAGAGAACTGATTTGTTCCTTGAAAATGTGGTAGCAGCATTTGGGCACAGGTTTTTGATAGTGCTAAGGGTGATGGGGTGCGTGTGTGTAAATCTTTGATTACCCTTCAGTTTTTCCTGTAATTATTGGTCTATCCCAGTTTTTTCCCACTTCCTGAGTTGGTTTTGGTAATTTTTATCTTCTCAGAAATCATCTAGTTGATCTAGATCAGGGATTCTTTACTTTTTTTTTTTTAAATGCCATGGACCCCTTTGGCAGTTAATGGAGTCTATGGACCACTTCTTAGAATCATTTTTAAAAACATCCTTCCTAGAATTTGACTCTTATTGTGAGTGGAATCACATGACTTTCCATGCCTTCCTACAAATAATGTGTATTTGTGTTGTTTTATTTCCCTCATTGTGGTGTTCTCACAAAGTTATTCTCAATATGCTCAATATTTTCATGGAATAAAAATGCACAAAACCTGCTTGTGTAATATACTATGTGTGTTTGCCTTTACCTCATAACAGTGCACCAAATGGGAATTGAAGAGCAGACCAAATAAAGAAAGAATCTTTGCTACTCAGAACTTGTACCATGCATGGCCTGTATCATTGCACAATCTGTGAATACTAATGAGTTACTTTAAATAATACTTCAACAGTTATCTCAATCATGTGATTTGTTTGAACTTGCAAGCCTTATGCTTGTAGCTCACTCAGTTATCTGTATTACAAAACACCATATTGCCTTACAGAGAGTTAAAAATTCTCATTTCAACTGTCCAGTTTTACAAAACTTTAACAGGTAAAGGAAAAAGATCACCTCCTTTCAAGTATGGATGAACAGAGGGAGAGAAAAATATTAGAAAGTAAAATGGGCGGTAGAGTCACCAATGTGAGAACATGGATCGCAAGGCTCATTTGCCCGAGGGAGTGGTCAGCTCATTCGCAGGGGCATCTGGAGACAGGAACTTGGAGATTATGTGCAATCTACAGGCTGATCTAATGACGATCATCAATGATATTTTCACTTGCCTGCACCAGCTGAAAAGAGATGTAAACATTTCTGTGATTTGTACCGATGCAAGTCACAGGTGTTACTAATACCACTATGTTTATTGCCGAGATTTGTAATGGAAAGTCATGATAAATTTCAGTTAGAGGTTAATGGAGATAAAGATATAATGTATTTTACCATCCAAGATTATAGACCCACTCGGATTTAGAATCTAGATTTCTAGATTTCCCAAAATATTAGTATAAAGGAATACATAATATAATATTCTCTTATTTTATGTTTTTCCATTTGCTATTTTTAAAATTTTGCTTTGTTTTTACTTTACTTAGGAATTTAGGAATTTCTAGAACATAAGAATAACAGAATTTTCTTATATGTCTTAGTCACTAATAATGGTCATTTAAACTAAATCAAGAGTTTAACTGCTTTTTTTTTGCTAATTTTTCTTTTATCCTATGCTTTTCTCTTTATGATATACTGTAATTATTTTTTGCTTTGTATGAGTACTGCATTGAGCAATTCTTATAGAAAGAATTTGTGGATTTTAAGCTGTCTGAGTCTTCCTATGCCCCTAAATATTTTTCTTTTGCTCTTATACTTGATTGATAATTTTGCTGGATATAGAATCCAAGGTTCAAAATAATTTCAGAACCCGGGAAGAAATTTTTCCATTCTAGCATCCAGATTTGCAGATGATACATCTGTATTCTCATTCTAACTCCACTCCTTTGAAGCTGAAGGAAACTCTTCATATTTCTGGGATTTCAGTTTATATGATTTTCTCTTTGTCTTTGAGGCTGAATTTTCACTAAGTTGAGAACACTCCAGTTTGGCAGTTGATAGCTCTTTCAAATGAAAGGTTTGCATCTTTTTTTTTTTTCCCACCTCAGGGGAATTTTCTTCTATTATTTTTAAATTATGCCAACCCTACATTTTCTTCATTCCTTCTTATTGGAATCCTTATTAAACAGAAATTGGAACTTCTGAATCTATTGTTTATTTCTCATAACAATTTCCTCACACTTTCCACATCTTTATACTTTCTGTGAGTTATGAGAGAATTGCTTTGCTCGATCTTCCAGCTCACTAATTTGTTCAATCATTTGTGTCCATGCTAAAAAGCAGATTTTCCTGAATAATTGGAAATCATGAAAAATTATAAGAGCTTTCTTTTTTTAAAAATTATTTTACTGATGTCATATTGGTTTATAATATTGTGTAATTTCAGGCGTGCATTATTATATATCAGTTTCTGCATAGACTGCATCATGCTCACCACCAATAGTCTAGTTTTTATCCATCACCATACATAAGTGCCCCTTTACCCTTTTCACCACCCCCCACCTACCCTTCCCCTCTGGTAACCACTAATCTGTTCTCCTTATCCGTGTGTTTATCTTCCACATATGAGTGAAATCATATGGTGTTTGTCTTTCTCCGTCTGGCTTATTTCGCTTAACATAATACCCTGAAGGTCCATCCATGTTGTTGCAAGTGGCACGATTTTGTCTTTTTTTTTATGGCTGAGTAGTATTCCATTGGATGTATATACCACATCTTCTTTATCCATTCATCAGTTGATGGGCACTTGGGTTGCTTCCATGTCTTGTCTATTGTGAATAATGCTGCAATGAACATAGGTGTGCATAAATCTAAGAGCTTTCTTTTTAATATATATTGGGTCACAGATTCCTCAGCTATATTGAATTGTATGCACTAATGTTTATGTCTTCCTCAAATTCCTGACCGAGTTCATTTGCTGTTTGTACTCTTTCTGTGTTTCCAGTGCTGCCATGGACATATTTTTACCTTCATTTTTTTTCTTCTATGATTTGGAATGGAGGGAAGTTAAAAGTTCTCATCAACCGTCTTGAATCTGGAATCTGCTTTTTGTGTCTAGTATGTGTCAGTTTCCATGTTAGTCACAGGATGGACAAAGCAGACACAAAGAGCTCCCAATCCAGTAGAACATCATGAACACCTCAAACACCAGGCATTTTCCTCCGAGGCACCCAGGAAAAAGTGCGAGATGGTGGAGAGAGTTGTAGTTGGAACAGCAAGTTGTGGTCACATCATTAAGGGTTTTTTCTGTATACTTTCCAAAGGAGTTTGGATTTTGTTTTACAAGCAGTAGGGAGCTAGCAAGCGATAGAAAGTTTTTAGGAAGGTAATTTTGCCAATACTATGAGGATGAAAAGAAAAAAGACAGGACTGGAAAGGGGAAACCATTTAGGTGGTGACTGCTGTAGTCTAGAAGGATTATTATCACCTGAACTTTTGTCATGGCATCAGAGACGGGAAGAGGAGCGTGATACTCCTGACCCAATATGCACTTTTATTCAAAATGGCGTGAAATCCCATATAAAGAGTTACACCATTAACCAACAACCACAATGGTCAACTTTTTGTATTTTGCTGAATTTTTTTCTTGTCCCTACTGTAGTCAGGAAAAGTACCATCAGTAAGTTTTTATAACTTTACTGTTATATGCCATATGGATTCTGATCACATATTTTGTACCTAATGGATGGATCACGGGACTGCTAGAAGATGAAGCTGGATTAGGATTGTGTGGATATTTGAATATTAATGACAAGGAACCACGATCCATTCCAAATTGTGAACTCAAGTAGCCAGATGTGATAATGAGATTGAGAGACAATTCATCCCTAAACTCCAAGGTGGATTCCAAAGTTTCTTCCCAAACATGTGCTGGGTAGTTGAAGAAGACAGTGTTATCTGGAAGAGCAGGACCATTCTTAGGTCAAGGATAACCCCATGACTATAGTAGTAGAATTTATAGACAAGGTCACACTTCTCTGACTAGGAAGGTAGGCACTGAGAAAATTTAATAAAATTGTAGTGATAAAAGTACTTGCTCTACTCATAGTCCTATGTGTGACAAAGCAGTGAAGTGACCCTGGCATGACAGATGTGGAGCAGGTGTTGATATTTAAAGGGATGAGTTACAGTATAGATGCTGCAGATCAGTAATGGAGATGGATGAGATCATCAAGGAAATGGGTATATAACAATGCATTATGAAAATGCCTTTCAATTGTTTCTTTCAAAACTTTCTTAATGTCAAATTTAAGGCAGAGTTTTCAGATTCAAAATTTTGACTGTAAAATAAACCTAGTTTTGTCAGACTTATGTACATTGTTCAGATATTCTTATAAAAATGAGTTTCCCCATATGTATATCTCTATGTCTATAAACTGTCAAACAAAGTAGTTTCTACAGTATAATGTACAGAAGCTCAGGCATATTTATATGAACAAAAATATATTTGAAAACAATATACTAAATATTGTAGTATAAGTTAAAAATTGCTTGAAATTTGTACCATGCATTGATGCCAAATAATAATGAAGTTCAACTTCTATACATTGGTAAAGTGGGTTTTACTAAAACATATTTTTGACTTTTTCAGACAGTATGTATACAAATTTACTGAAAGTTAACTAATACTTATTGTGTGCCTACCATGTACCAGCTACTGTTCTAGGTGCTTGGGCGCACCACTGAGCAAATCAAAAAAAATAGTCCTTTCTTGGGGAGCTTATATTTTCGTGTGGGGAGACGGACTATAAGCAATGAACATAGTATATAAGTTAAATAGGAAGAAGTGCTCTGAAAAGATTAAAAATAAAAAAGAAAACAGCCAAGGTAAAGGGGATCAGGAGTGTGGTTGGGATACCTCCATTTTAAACAGATCTTCAGAATGGGCCTCATCGAGCAAGAAAGATTTGAGCAAAGACATGAAGGAGGTGAAATGGTCAAATGGGGTTATGAACCATTGCCCTAAGCATCCAACAAAGAGAAATTTTTTTCATAGGGAAATTAGGATTTATCTTCAACTTAAATTGGCAAATCATTTTGATTTGTCAAAATCTCAAATTCACATTACTCCAGTATGTTCCCTAAAATATACTGACATTCTTTCCACATCAATGTCTAACTACTTCTTTTCAAATAATTTCAACATATTAGTATTATAATAATATCAAAACATTAGTTCATGCCTATCAAAGAATCTAAGATATAGGTACCCCTCTTTTTTAACATAAATTCTCATATATTTAACAAACCAGTATGGTACCTCTGAAAAGACGAAATGCATCTTCATTCACATCTAAAGCTGGGCTGTATTTGAAATCAGAAAGCTTCATGATATCTAAGAATGATATAAAGTGATATGGGGATTTTTGAGTGAATGTAGGGCTCAAAATATTTGAAGCCTTCTTTATTTTTTTTGATCCAATAAATAGTTTTTCCTTTGAAAGATGTACACATTTTCCCCTTCAACGTGTGTTCATCTTCCTATCTGGACGATATTTGTTTGCTGAGGTTATAAATGCCTCTGCAATGATAGCTTTATAGTCAGACAGCAGGTTGAACTTGATTGCAGCGAATAAGGGGCCCTGATTTGTTCTCACTCGTTCATGAGATATTAATTTTGGAGGTTATTGGAATAAGCCCTATGTGTTACATAGGTTTGTCACTTTTATCTGTTTAAAGATGTCTGTTTTTATTACTTTCTGATTATTGTCTCACTGTGCTAAATATTAAACTACCTTTTCTTTATTTAGTCATTATTTTAAGGAGCTATGAGCTTCATGTGCCAACTTTTTAATTTAATTGATTAAAAGCAAAGCTCATTTTCTTAATCACAGTTTGCTTGGCATTGTGCAGCTCAACTTGCAGTGGGAGAAAAGAATACAAAACAAATAAGCAATCTGTACTTTTTTTTTTTTAAATTTTTTTTTTAATTTTATTTATTTATTTTTACCCCCAAAGCCCCCATAGATAGTTGTATGTCATAGCTGCACATCCTTCTAGTTGCTGTATGTGGGACGCGGCCTCAGCATGGCCTGAGAAGCGGTGTGTCGGTGCACACCTGGGATCCGAACCCGGGCCCCCAGCAGCGGAGGGTGCGCACTTAACCGCTAAGCCACGGGGCCGGCCCGCAATCTGTACTTTTTAAAAAAAAAAGGTTTTGTACAGTAAAAACAAACGTAAAACTCTACCCAAATAAGTGATAAGTAATGAAGTGATGGAGTTGTGTTATCAATCAATCAATCAATGGAGGGAATATTTTATGCCTTTTCTTTGAAAATCAAGTACAAATTTGTGTTATTTTTGGTTAGGAGAATTTGTAAACTTACCTCAAAGAATAGTCTAGATTGTTCCCATTAATAAGACCAAAGGAAATAGAAAGATCAGTGTTTGCCCAGCTCTGTGGTAGGTGCTGTGTGGAGTAAACAAAAAGGTCAGAACACTTCATCGCCTTTGAGTGTGTGTGCATGCATGCGTGTGCATGTGTGCATGTATTTTGCAGTGTAATAGGGAAAACACTTTCTTTCTTTTTTTTTTTTTGGTGAGGAAGATTGTCCCTGAGCTAAAATCTGTGCCAACCTTCCTCTATTTTCTATGTGGGACACTGCCACAGCATAGCTTGATGAGTGGTGTGTAGGTCTCCACCTGGGATCTGGCCTGCGCACCCTAGCCGCCAAAGCGGAGCGTGCGAACTCAACCACTATGCCACTGGGCCGGCACCGGAAAAACAAATTCTAATCACCCTGTAGCTTTGCAGCACTTAGATATAGCATGTCCTATGACTTTCTCAGTTATGTGTTGACGTACATGTCTGTTTTTGTGGGTGTCTGATATATTATTATATTTGCTCTTCTTGATGTAGTTACACATCTTACAACTAACGACCTCCTGGTTTTTTATATACATGTGACTAACATTCAGGCACTAACCTTATGCTTCACTAGGATTTACCGTATGTTAATAATTTTCAATTTTTTTCGTGAAGGCAAAGGGGCCACAGACATCAGAGTCACAATGCCCTGATTGAGGGAAGCACCGGCCACCATGAGACCATGTAGGAAGGAATGTCTGATTCAGGAGGGGAAGGTGGTGGGGAAGGGGGGCATTTCAAGAAATTATCCCTGGAGGAGGTGAAGTCTGAGCTGAGTCTCAAGCAAAAGCTGATTTTAGTAAAGTGAAGAAGGTATAGGGCAGGCATTTCAGACAGAGGGGACAAAGTCTACAAAGCAATGATGCAAGAGAGAACATTGGGAACACTCATCCTCGTTAAATGCAATGACGTTTCCACTCACAGAAAAAACAGGCAAAATTGAGATGCCCAATTTGGATGATTGATATCCCATTTCACATCTGAGTTATTGTAAAATCCTTAAATACAAAATGTGTACTCCTTTGCAGTTTTTGAAAGCTGGATGTTTGAACATTTCTCCTTTCACCAAAAGCAAACTACACAGTGAACTAAAATTTTCTTTAATTTTCCTAAATATACTCTATTAGGAAGAAAATATAGATTTTCCTTGATCAATAAATTCACATGAACAATTTTATGCATTTCTTTGGAATTACCAATACACAATGGGAGAAAATTCTGCTTTGTTCTGGAGCCATCTTCCTGAGCCTGTTAGCAAATTTGAGATCCTCATGCCTTCACGTCTGAGACAGAGCTGCCAACCCCATCAGGAACATCACTACAGGATGTTCACACACACACACACTCACACATAAATAATAAGCTTGACACATTTTCTTTGGGAACAAAGCAAATGGTATATTTTCTTCAGCAAAGTGGCATGTTAGACATTATGTGGTGTTTCTATACTTTAAAAATAACATTTTGATATTTTCATTTAGTTACTCAAAACAGATCTCGTGAACTCATTCTATTGGGTCCAGATACCTGTTTCCCAGGGTATGATTTTGAACTATCTGGTAGAATCACCTAGAATATTTCAAAAAAGTGGAAATTTCCTGATTCCACTCAGGGTCTATTAAAGTAGGAACTCTGGATGTGCACCCAGATGGCATATTTTCAGCAAGCCCCTGGGTGATTTCTGAAGCACCCTAGAGTTTGTGAACCACTGATGTAGACCTTGCATCCACTTTGACCCAGGGTTAACCATTTAGGGACCAAAGTAAGTGAAAACAAGTAGCATATGTTTGACTTGGTCCATTGAGCTTAAAACAAATTACCTACAGTTCAGAATTATAGTCTTGCAGCCTCATTTTTATAATTTCAAAATTCCTTCTAACCATTATGGAATATACCACCATACCGTAACTTTTTTGCACATGCAATACTTTCGGAAGTCCAAAGCTCAATTTTATCAAGTTTGGAGCTTGTAGCGTTTATTTCTCCCTGACACATTTCAATTTATCCTACAGAAAATTTTTTATTCTTTACTGATTTATACCTCTCAAGGTTACATTTACCTACAGATTTTTCTTTTGGTATCTTAGTATTTATAACGGGCACTGAAACCTATTTAAATAATTTCTGAGATACTTCTCCATTCCAATGTCATAAACATTTTCTTGTCTCACCAAAATGTCTAGTGTTACTTTTTCTTTACTTCTCATAAAAAAAAAATGCCTCTGATTACTGTTCCTCAATACAGTTTTTGCCCACGAGATCTTTATCTCTTTAGACAGTGTATGAAATCTCCTTTGCTATGTTGTAAAAATACCTCTTGAGTCCTCTTGGATTCATAACTGGAATGACCAAGGGGCAGGAGTGATTTTTTAATGTTTTCTCTCATCCTCTACTTCACCATGGCTAGGTAAAGAACGAGTACACTGTGTGTACGTGATAATGTAAGGACATTTTCCATCATCATTGATACTAGGAAATCAAACAAATATAGGATCCTCAAAATTAAGTGTGATGGTGTAGAATGCCAGAGCAAAATTTAATCCTCTATATTTCTTCTTTTTGAACTGTTGTGTTACCCTATCTGCCAGGGTTCAATTGGGATGTAAAAACCACTATGAGTATCATGATATAAAGAATCTATTATAGGAAGAAATGTGGGAGAAGTTAGAGAGAAGTCCAAAAGGAAGAGTTGAAGTTAATAAAACCCACTAACCAGCCCTTCTGACACACTGGTACAAGAGAACAAATGATAGCTTACAGAAACATCTCGGAAGCTAAGCGCGTCCGGATGCTGATGTTGTACTATGAAGGAGAGTTGGCAGAAAGTCCATGAAAGCTGTGATCTTTGCTTCAGGTGGTGGGTCTGTGGTAGCTGTTGGTCACCTGGACCAGCAGTTGGGAAAAAGAGCTGGACATGAGGTCGAGCGTAAAGCAATAACATGGTGGATGCCGTTGGCATCTCTGCATCCGTCTCTCACTGTATCTCATCATGAAAAGCTTAAGAGCATGGCTACAGCTTCACCTCAACTTTCAAAAGTCGTGTGTGGCTTTCTCTCTTGGTCAGCTCTAATCTGAAACCATAAGTGAAAGGAGATTCTGGGAAAATTCTTCCCTAGGTGACAAGTTATCAATACAAAACCTCCACCATCACTACCTGTTTAATGCATATGCTTATTTGTTCCAGGGCATCGTGTTTTATTTATTTTCACAATAATAGCCAAGATTTTGTTTTAACCTACCTGTTTTAAATCTGTACCTGTTTTAAAGTAAACAGGTACAGAACTATAGCCTCCCTTTCCTCTCCTTATGCACTTTTTACATTGTTGATGCTCGATAAATGCACTTTTTCCTAATTGAATTGAATGAGGTTATGAAAAGTTGGCATCTCATCTACAAATGTGCTCTTGAGAAGCTGTATGAAGTCTCTGAGGACACTGGGAACCGTGTCTTCATGACTCTAACCATAAGTCTTTCACATCTCTGGATCTGATCCACCACATTTCACGTAGTCGTCTCTTGATAGCAGCATACTTTGGGTCTAAGCCAGGGAACCATGATAGTCCTTGCTACATAAGAAACCTCCTCAAAACTTGGGAGGCTCAAAACAAAAGCAATCCCTGTTTCTCTTGATTCTATAGGTTGGGTGAGTATTTCTTCTGCTGGTTTCACTCAGGTTCACTCATGAGTCTGAAGTAGCCTGCAAAGTCTGCTGGCCTGCAAAGTCCAAGAGGGCATCATTCATATGTCTGGCAGTTGGTGCTTGCTGTTGGTTGGAGCATCTTGGTTTTCTTTCATGTGCCCTTTCATCTTCCAGGAGCTAGACTGACTTTCTTACGTGGTGGTTTCAGAGCAGCACTCCAAGACGCCAAATCGGAAGCTGAAAAATCTCTTAAGGCCTAGCTTCAGATGTCACACAATGCCACTTATGCACATTCTTTTTGTCAAAGCTCTTTACAAGGCAAGGCCAGATTTGAAGTGGAAATATTTTCCACCTCATATGAAAGGAGATGTCAAATGTTGCAGCCAGATTTTTCAATACACAATACCAAATTAAAGGTGAAAGTATCTCACAATTAGTTTCTTTAGTAAGAACCATACCCCCCCTCCAATACAGACACACTACATGGTTATTCTTATATCAGTGGTTCTCATCTGGGGTAATTTTGTCCCCATCTTCCCCAAGGGATATTTGGCAATGTCTGGAGACATTTTTGATTCTCACAACTGATGGTAGGGTTTGCTACTAGAATTTAGTGGGTAGAGGCCAGGAGTATTGCTAAGTGTCCTATAATTCACAGGATAGCCCCTGATAACAAAGAATTATCTGCTTCAAAATATCAATAGTGCTGAGGTTGATTAACTCTGCCTTACATGGGACATAATTCTAGCAAGTTGCCAGAGTAGAACTTAGGTCAAGAATAATACCTAAAGGTATTCTTTTTGCACAGTCTGAAATCATTTAAAATTTTGAAGGGATCATAAATTTCCTTTTGGATGTAAAGAGACTTTAGGCATTCTGCCTTTCTAACATTTATTATTTATGAACAAACCATTTTAGATAGAATATGAACCACTCAAACCCTTCTTCAAGATTCAGACTGAAAACAATACTTAGACTTTTGAGACTTTCCCTATTAGCTTTAATTTTCAACTCTCATTCTGGCTTCTAACTCAAACCTAAGGGATGTGCATGCATGTGTGCATATGCGGGTGCATACACACACACACACACACACACACACACACAGACACTATGTTTTAGCTATTTCTGTCAGAAATCTTTTAAGGACTTCCCACATTGTTTTAAAGGCTGGGAAGCGTGTATTAATTGGTCAAAGCTCTTATCTCGTTAGCTCAGGAATAACAATTTACATAGAATGCTGTGATTTTTCAAACTGTATCTGTAGATATAGGCTGATAGAAATTACAAAACCCACCACAGATTCTCCACCATATTGTCCTTGAGGAGATTTAAATTTTCAAGATTTCCCCCCCAGAACAAAGCAGAGTGCAATTTAAAACACAATGGGATAAATTGGTAATAAGACAAAACAAATTAGAATTGTATACAACAATAAATGAGACTTCCTTAGGGCAGAGACAAAGGCTGAAAGGGGATGCCTCAGACAGTTTCTTCATTGAGTTTTTAAGTAAGAATTTAAAAAACAGAAATGGGTAGAAATCAATTTCGCGCCATAGCTCTGTTCCATATTCCCACTCCAGTTCTTGAGCTGCTGTTGGCCTGGATGGCCACCAAGTTTGCTTATTCAATACCTTTCTCACCCAAATACACCCCATCTGCTCCCTCCTGAAGGGGTGTGATCACTGGTATCTGACCTTATCAAGGAGGATGCATTGACACCCCTTCTCAACTGACAGAGGCTGTTTGTTGGGCCTGCTCCAAAGCCGTGCTTACTGATGAGGGTAGAGGAGGTAGATGTTTGAATGCCTTAATAAAAGTTTACCACATCAGCTCAGACCTGAGGATTCTTGTATAACAGAGAGGGGGGAGAGAGAGATTCTTGCATATTAAATAATCCATTGAGATCAACAAAATAGTTCCCCTAATCTATGGATGAGACCAAATTCACAGCTATAATTAAGATCATTTTAGTTGCATGAACAACAGATTAATTCCTCTTTTCAGCTAGAGGATTGATGTCACGAAAGCAATATTTTACTGGAGAGAAATTGCTGGAATCTGTTTGTATAACAAAGAAATTATTGATAACTTGCGGTTGCTTAGAGCTGCCCAAATTATCAACTTGTTAGCAAAAGCAGTCTCATGTCTCAATAGCGATGTGTTCTTCTATTTCAGAGAAGACTGACAAATATTATTTTTTCGTAGAGATATATCAGAAAACAATCACACTTAAACTATGAGGTATCATATCCACATAAGCTGGAGGAGTGTTATTGGAGTACTAAACATGTTATTTGAATTTTCTGCTTCAGGAGTCTTGACCTTTGACCTTCAATCGATGTCTCACTCCAAAATAATAACAATGGATAATGGAAACAGATGTCTTTAAGTTGCAGTGTCACAGAAACAAGATCTTTTCCTTAGAGATCTTAACATATAGGTATCTTCCAAGAAGCAGATAAATGAACTCATTTTGAAGTGCTCTTGGAATAAAAACGTTTTCTTTGCAACCACAGCAGAAAAATATAGGCAGCCATCGCAGGCCTTCATCAGCCTTGAAGTAGTTGTTTTGTTTGTGATTTTTTGTCAAGGCTTTTTCTTCTCCACACTCAGAAGTAGAGAGCAGCAGCTTCTGATGCCATTGGCCCATATCCTGAGTTCTTGAAATTGTAAAACACTAGTTTTGAAGTATTACTGCCCCTAATTCCCAGGTATAACTACACTCACTTAAATGACTCACAAGGATAGCGGTACCATCCAAACCACTTTAAGGCATTTCTTCTTTTAGATAGTAGCAATAAGAATAGTGCAAGATTAAGACTCTTTTCCAGCAGCCATGATAATACCACCTGACATTTGTAGAGTGTCATACCTTTTCCAAGTATACTTAAATGTATTACAGAGAGAGACAGTGTAGTGTAATGGTCATAAAGGTAGGCTTTGGAGTGATGTAAAGGCTCAGTTTCTTTATCTGTGAAATGTAGATAACTGTACTTAATTTGTAAATCATTATAAAGATTAGATGTATGTAAATAGCTTAGTCTTGTGGCTGCGCCCTACTTAGCACTGCATAGCTGGTAGCTATTATTGGTACTACCCTAATGCAGGTGTACTTTTACCATTTATGTTTCATATATTTAGATCTTAAAATAGTCATTATAGATTTATTGCTAAAGCACAGAATCAAAAAAATTTCTACATCAGAACTGAGATCCCTGGAAAATTTGCTTCACATTCCTGCAAGAGAGCACAAAAGAACCAGACAGGCATTAGGGTCATCTATGACCAAATAAACCACAATCTCATTAAAAGCTCCTCCAAGATCATGAATTCCAGCTGACAGCTTCTAAGAGTATATTCCAACATTGTAAACACTGGCTAAAAACACCTTCTAGGTTATCAGTTTTAAACTAGAGTCTAAAATTTGGATAGTGCTGATGGAGCATCAAAGAGCGCTGAAACAGATGGACTATGCTTCCTATTTTTGCGCTCCATGCCATCACGAACACTGTCATTACGATCTTTTTCTGAGGTGCTAATTCACTCAACAAACAGCCCACATTACCCCAGGCACCAAATTCTTCAGGGTTCTCCCAAGTTGCCCACATTACTTGGGAGGGTTTGGGGGCCACAGAAAGCCCAACAACTGTTTGAGAGCCCACCGCCTGGGGTGCCAAAGAATTATGCACGAAGGAAACCCTGGCAGGAAAATGTAAGATGCTAAACTAAGCATCTTAAAGAATAGATGTGAAAGGACTTAAAAGCTTTAAACCACCCGGCAAAATTCAAATTAGAAATGGATAGGTTGTCACAAAAAAGATCTGAATTGAAATAAAAAAATAATATGCCAAAGCTTGACATTCTGGTGTAGCAAACCCATTCACTGATTCTGAAATGGAACACTCTTCTGATATGCCACACTGCATAGAAGTCCAGAATGCCAAAATTGGAACTTTAGACATATATAAACTGGGGAATCCTTTAAATAATAGGCTCTCCTTGAGCATTTAAAAAATATGACAGATATAAAAAATTATCTACATATATATCTTATAGGAATGCATCAAATTTGTTGTAAAATCTCAGCCATCGTTGCCCTGAGGGGAGGCAGTCAAGGAGAGCAGAGGAGCTCCGAGCATATATTCTTAGTCTATTTACCGTAAAGTGAAAAGGACAAAGAATGTAATAACCAGAATGAATTTGGCTTTACCTTGATGTCATTCTGGAACTTTGAACCATTTACTTTTTGTTTTCTCCCAACCCTGGCCACAAGAACTTTCTTTTTAGCTTTTCACTGAGAAAACTTAAGAAAGAAGTGAGACTTTAAGAGAGTGGTTTGAAGGTTGTAAGTGTGTCTACTCACCATGTTTGAGTACCCTCTCATTTTGCTACTTCATCTTCTCCTTTCCTTATGTCTATTACTATGGCTTCAGGCCTGGTGTTAAAATGCGTGTGTGTGTGTGTGTGTGTGTGTGTGTGTGTTTTAGATGGTTCTCTTCTGTTGGAGAACAATGCTTCTGAAGTGGCATCTCAGGTGAGGTCATACTGTTTAAAGAGTTCTGCTCACTATCTGGGTATGTTTTGCTTGAGTCGAGGTAAATATGTTTAGCCTCCATTTTAACACCAAAATATGGCTATAAAAACAGTTGGATCCAAACGTTAAAGGTAAAATAGGAAATTCTCATTGAGCAAGGTCAGCAATATTTTTGCACACTTTGCTATTGTTTTATGAATCCTTAATATATTTCCTCCTTGGTGTTCTACTTGGCTTTATTTACGTGTCTACACATTCACATTGAAATCTAAAATGTCATTTCAAACCTTCTCGGGCATGTTCATTTCTTTAGGTTGATGTCAAATCTTCTATATCTCCCAACTTTATCAAGGTATGATGGGATGAACTACTCTTTCTAGTTCTTAGCAATACCTAGAAAACTTATTCAGCTTGGTCTTTAAAAAAGTGCCAATGTTTGTGGCCAGTCCTTAGTTTCTGTTTGCTCAGCAGGTTCCAAAGTTGAAGCAGTTAGTTCAATGACTTTTAGTAACTGCCAAGCCATCTCTTATCTTCAATTTAAGGTTTCCAGGAGAAACTTTCTAGAAAATAAAGAATGCTTGTAGTAAAGCTACCAAACATAGAATTAGTGAAGGTTGTCCGTCGCCCTTTCCCTGTAGAGAGTGTTGGATGGGAGTAAGCAAGTGTTGTTCGTTGGTTTCATCAGCCTGGTCAAGTTGCTTTGTGGGTGATTCTTGTCTGGGTGTCTGGTGTGAGAGGGTAAATGCAGAAGTCTTGGGAGTATGGTGGGTGCAATGGGCTGAAACAAGAGCTTAGGGCAATGTCAGGAGCTGAGGTGTGGAACATGGAATCTAACAGGGGTGTGACAGTTTGGGTGGAAGTCCAGGTGGGTAGACTGAAATCCAGTGAGCATTTAGTTGTGGGCATTTAGAGGGTGGATTCCATTTCATTTACAGGTCTTCTGGGTGGGACTAAAACACCAAAGCACACTGACCAAACCTACCTACCATATCTTAGAATAACAAATGATATCTTTTACATAAAGATAATGTCCTTAATTTGTCCTGAACTATATCTTTTGAATTTCAGAATGCACTGAAGCAGAGAAAGAGATTAAATTTAGAATATTGCATATTTCTTATTTGAGGGTTTAAATAATGAAGGAATGAGTATATGAATTAGATCTATTCATAAGCTAACTGACTCCATCAAATTTGCTTTACAAAATAGCTTTATGTGTTGGTTTCATGACAGAAAATCCTGCGTCCAAGGTTTTCCTAATAAACCTGTACCTTTCACTTAACGTTTTCTTTTCTCTGAGTCTCATACACCCCTCTCCGCCCACCCCTGTGAACACACTTACACATTTTACACTCTGGAAGGTTATTTTTTAGGGTCCTCTAAATCCTTTAACTCTTCTCTCTCTCTTTTTTATACTTCTGTTTTTTCTTCTTTCTCCAGGACCTATATGAACCCCACCCAGAATGTACCTCTAATCCTCTTGTTTACTGGTCTGGTCATGAAACACAATTTAATTTATTTGGTAAGGTTTCTTTCTTTCCTCCTGAGAATCTCAAAAAGAAAATAATGAAAATTGCTTCTATTGGTCAGAATTTCCACATGTTTCAAAGCTCTGACATCTTTATATCTGGTCAGTAAAGAAAAAAAATCTTTCTTTTACATGGGAATTGAATGATTTATACAAATTAGTTTGAAATTTGGGACAGAAATAAGACAGTTGGACTATATCAGGGATTTTTTTTCCTGAAAAGAATTGGCTCTTGAGGTCATCATTGGGAACAGAGTGTGCATTACTATTTTAACATAATTATGAAGATAGTACAAGTAGGCCTCTAGTTCTAGAAAGTTCCTTTCAGAGTTGCTGTAAATCTTGAACAGTGGTTCATGAACCATGGGGATGAGCAAGTTTCACACAAGTAATTTACAAGTGCCTGAGTGAACAAATTTTATATATATATATTTCAGGGAGGACATGGCCTACAGGGGTTAAAATTATGGTATGCTGGCGATTCCAAGATGATATCACCTGAACCTGAAAACAGATGATGCAGTAATGATATTGTCTGCATTTTCTGGGTCTATTTTTTGACAAGGAATCTGAGTTTTCTGGCAAGCAGGATGCACATCAGAGTACACAAGAGGCATGTCTTGGTGACTTCCGCCTGAGAGCCATGCACAGCTTCCTGTTTTGGTCTGATAGCTTCCCCTGGGCTTTCATAGATGCAAAATTACCCACACGGAGATGGGTTGCCCATGCAAAAAGAGTAGGTGTCTTATTTTTGGAAAGCTTTGTTTCACATTGTCTTCGTCGTTTTATTCTACCAACCCTATTTCCTCTTATATTTTACACTAACACTTAAAATGTCATTTCATCTGTCTGTGGGAAATACTTTGCTCCCCCTCTTAGGCTTATTCCTCTTGTTATCTGTTCTCTCTCTCTCTCTCTCTGCCTCTCTCTGCCTCTCTCTGCCTCTCTCTCTCTCTCTCTCTCTCTCTCTCTCTCTCTCTCTCGGCACTGCTCTAATATTACTACTTCATTTGCTTACGATAATAATGGCTAGCTAAAATGTCTTAAGATATACATTGTTAATTCACTTGGCCAACCCTTTAAAAATATTTGTGAGCCTATTATGTCTCCACCTGTATACATACGCTGGGGATACAAAGATGTTGCTTTCAATGTTTATTCTGTTTTCAAATGTTCATTCTGCTTTCAAGTGGTTTACAGCTTGGTTTGGGAGTTATACTTACATAAACTGTAGTACAAAATAAAAAAATGCTTGGTTCCTAAAAAAGGTAAAGATGAAGTGCTATGAGGCATTTTCTCACGTACTTTATGGCCATTGTGTGTGTTTTCTTTTGTGAAGTACGTGTTCAAATCTTTTGCCCATAATTTCCCATTGGATTTTTTTTTTTTAATTTTTGAGTTGAAGGAGTGGTTATATAGTCTGAGTATAAGTCCTTTGTATGTATATATTTATTGCAGTATGAGGCTTATTTACTCATTTTCTTAAGGTTTTAATTTTGATGAAGCCCATTATATCTTTTTTTCTTTTATAGTTAGTGCTTTCTGTGTCCTGTCAAAGGAATTTTTACCTGCTCTAAAGTCATGAAGATACACTTCTGATATTCCTGTGTTTTCTTTGAGTCTAAGGCTACATATGTCATTAGGAAAATATCATTAGTGAAATGCAAATGAAAATCAATAAGTTTTCACACAATGAGTTATGAGTACACACTCACTAGAATGGCTAAAATTAAAAAGAATGACAATACTTAGTGTTGACAAGGATCTGGAGCAAGTGGAATCATCATACACTGCTAGTCGGAATATAAAATGGCAAAAATCACTTTGGAAATCAGTCTGACAGTTTCTTACATATGTAAATATACACCTAACCTATAACTCAGAATTTACACTTTTAAGTTTTACTTGAAAGAAATGAAGACATATGTCAACAAAAAGACTTGCGCAAGAATGTTCATAGCATCCTTATTTAAAAATAGCCAATCATTCACATGTCCATCAATAAAAGAGTGGATAAACAAACATTTACTTGTTTATTTATTTATTTTTTGTGAGGAAGATTGGCCCTGAGCTAATGTCTGTTGCCAATCCCCCTCTTTTTGCTTGAGGAAGATTAGCCCTGAGCTAACATCTGTGCCAATCTTCTACTTTAAGTGTGGGATGCCAGCCACAGTATGGCTTGAAGAGCAATGTGTAGTTCCATGCCTGGGATCTGAACCCATTAACCCAAGGCTGCTGAAGCGGAGAATGTGAACTTAACCCCTAGACTACTGGGCTGGCCCCAACAAACATTGATTTTTTCCATACAATGGACTATTACTCAGCAATAAAAAGACACAAAATACTGATATACATGAATAATGTGGATTATTCTGAAAATGCTGAACTGAAGAAGACTTCCACAAAAGAGTACGTGCTGTGTGATTTTACTGTTGTGAAGATCTAGAATAGACAAAAGTCATTTGTGATGAAATAAATCAAAGCAGTAGCTTCCCTCCCGGGGAATGGACCGGAATAGGGAGGAGGAAACTTTCTGATGAAATCCATTTCCAGATGATGGAATGTGAGTTACACAAGTGTATATATTTGTCAACACTCAGTGAATGTACATTTAAGATTTGTACATTTAATTGTATGTAAATAATACCTCCTTAAAACAATGAAGAAAAATCCTAAAGGGCAGAATTTAGCAACAGACTGGTTAGAAATATGGTATGTGGGTTTAAGAGTGGATTTTGTATTCAGAGGGCCCTGGTTTCAAATTGTGGTTCTAAAACTTACTAGTGCTGAAAGTTTGGGCAAGTAACATAACTTCTCTGAACTTCAGTTTTCCCTTTGAAGAACTGGAGTAATATCTTCTTTCAAGAGATGTTGTGAGAAGTTTGTAAAGGGCTTATCACAGGGGCTCATATAATGTGTTAAGAAGTTAATGCCACTTGAAGAATTCTCCTCCTCCTTTTATCTTTCTTGTTATTGTTGAGCACAGTGTCAAATATGATTGTGAGTTCTTGAGTTTTGGTGTTTGGGAAGATGGTTAATTGTTAACAGAAATACGGAACACATTAGTACGATCATACCTGGGGGAGAATATGATGAGTTAGTTGTCTTTCGAATCTAATGAATTTGAGACAAATTGGGATGTTCCAAATGTCGTTGGCAATAATGTGTCTGGAATTTGGGAGAGTAATCAGAAAAGGAGCTTTGGATTTGAGCTGTGGTGAACTGGTAAACCAGATCTCCAGGGAAAAAAAGAGCTCTGATATGTGGCATTTGCTGATTTCCAGGCTGTAAATAGTCCCCTCTTGGACAGTTTCAAGTTACCAAACCAGTGTGCAATATTGAAAATCCTGAATATTTACCAGTCAGCTCTCTCCAGCTGGTGCCTGCTGGCTCTAGCATGCTACTAGATCTGAGTCATTTTCTGAGGCAGAGAAGGAGAGAGTTACAAATCTTTTCTCACCTTGTACCAGGTCCTCTTGCCTATAGGATACGTTGAGTTTAAGTTCTGCTATGAATCTCCCTTTCTGAGTGTCTTATTGTCTCATGTCCACTGCTTTTAGGGCCTCCACAGCAAGGTGGTTTATACATTCTCTTGTTGACGTGATCCAATTTCTTCATCCTTTTATAATACAGAGGCTGCTTTATCAAGGGAGATGCACCAGGTGCCTCAGCCTGGGAGGGGTTCGAGCACAGCCTCGCACTGTGAGAAGAGCAACTCTTCCTTCACCCTCTCAGGACGTCTTCCAGTGCTAGGCTCCTGCCTCACTTGAGATTCCATTTCATTCCTCCCTAGCTGGAGAAGAAAGGAACACTTTCAAACTGAGTTCATCGTCTCCTACCTCCCATTCCCACTCCTTGTTCAGTGCATAAGTCTGTGTTGGCATGAACTGCAGTTATAGACAAGGTCCAAGTCCCTTTCCATGGGCTCCTGGAATGTTTACAAACCATGGATGAGGTTAAACCTGTATTTACTATCATTGAGCTGTCTGTAGCAATAAGGGCACTTTGTCAGGAGCAATGGGGGCTATTCTTAAACCACAGGCCAGCTAAGATACTCTATTAAATGTACATTTCCAGAAATTCTTTGTTCTAAAAATAATAAATATGTAAAGAGCTTTTAGCCCAGACATTTCATTTCAACATTATTTATTATAGCAAAATAAAATAAAAACAACTTGCCCACATTTTTATAGTAAAATATGACCTACTCATTTAAAATAACATTATGTAGTCCTGAAAATTATTTATGAAAAATTTTTTAAATTCACATGAAACATATTTACACTATACTGAAATATTATATTTACCATTTTAACTCTGTTAAAAATATGGAAAAAGAAATGATTGGAAATAAATTTCTCAAACTAACAGTGATTTTTTGTTGTTGGTGGTGGTAGGATTATGGATGGTTTCTTCCTTCTTCACTGTGCACTTACGAGCTTTTCCAAATTTTCTATACAACAAGCAAAAATTGTCTTTAACAAATTCTCAGGGCTCCAGAGACTTATATTCTGATATCCTTGGTTTATCTCCTCCAGTTTTTTGTTAAATTAAAAGTCCATTTGAAGTCTACAGTCAAATTATTTCTAAAACACATAAGACATATATCTTGTGCCATAAAACTGGGTCTTTCATTCATGCTTTGCAGTGATGTTATTTCTCTGGTTATTTCCTTCTACACTTTAAGACACAGGGTAATTTAAAAAATAAAAACCTAGGCTTTCCTCACTGCAACATACCTTTAATTTGTAGGTAATTCAAATCTTCAAACTTTTTTAAAAAAAATGTATGTATTAATATATTCTTGAGTTGTATTTTTCTAGCATTTTATTATGAAAAATTTTAAATATACAAGAAAGTTGAAAGACTATTACAATGAACACTTATAGATGTACTGGCTAGATTCTGTAATTAACATTTTAATATACTTGCTTTATCACGTATCTATTTATTCATCCATCAGTCTATCTTATTTTTGATACATTTCAAAGTAAGTGGTAGACATGAGGACATTTCACTTCTAAATACTACATCATACATGTCTTTAACTAGAATTCACATCTTTTACACTTCTTTTTTTGTCTTTTGGGGTAAAATTTATATGCAGTGGAATATATAAATCTTAAGTGATCATTCAATGTGTTTTCACAAATGCTATATCTGTGTCGCCCAAACTCCTATCAAGATATAGAACATCACCATCATCCAGGAAGTTCTCTCATGCTTCTTCCCAGTAGCCTCTGCGCTGACCTTCCCAGAGCCAACCATTATTCTGTTTTGATTCCACCAAAAAATTGTTTTTCCAAGTCTAGACCTTCATATAAATGAATCATACAGCATGTAGTCTTTCGTGTCTGGCTACTTTCCTCAGCATAATGTTTCTGAGATTCATCTATGATGTTGTGTTTCTTGTACAAGCCTTTTTGTGGACATGCATTTTCATTTCCTTTAGGTAAATACCTTGGGATAGAATTGCTGCATTATAGAGTAGATATATATTCAGTTTTATAAGAAACTGCTTGGCCTTTTTCCGAAGAGGTTGTACCATTTTACACTCCCACCTACAATTTATGAGAGTCTCATTTGCTCTTTATT
Organism: Ceratotherium simum simum; assembly: GCF_057802395.1. NCBI lineage: Eukaryota > Metazoa > Chordata > Mammalia > Perissodactyla > Rhinocerotidae > Ceratotherium > Ceratotherium simum. Next base: position 24,615,343 of record NC_141904.1, read on the forward strand.
CTGCCAACACTTGGCATTGTCAGTACTGTCAGTCTTTTTTTTTTAATACACCCAGTCATTCTCATGGGTGTATAGTAGCTAAATTATATTTTTAAAAGGTGTAAATACTTGGTTAGTTTCTTTGCTGTCCAAATGGAAAAAAAGGCAAGAGCCAAGTTTTGCTCCAAGAGATCTGGCCTCCCTGAGTCTATGGCACACTGAAATTGGCAAAACCCAGCATTTTGTAAAAATTGATTTTTCTCCCATGGAGAACTCTCTTTTCTCAACATTTGAATGGCATTTATTATAGGTTCACTTTACAATTATCCCCATCATGATTGTTGGTCCCTTCCTCCTACATCCTTGTCTTCTCTTGCTCTTCCCACGTCCCATTCTCTTTGGACTGCATGTAGGGATTATGGAGTTGCTTCATATATTCCAGATGTCTGTTAGGTAGCTCATCACATGCTTCCTTAGGTTGTAGGCATTGGTGTCCATGTCTCATCTCTCTTCTTAATCTGTAGACATTTTGGAGAAAGGACACTATTTAATTTACCTTAGCACAGCCCCTTGTACCCAGTAGGTGTCAACTGAACATTTATTGAATGTGTGATTGAATGAGAGAGGATGGAGTAGTTACGAGCACAGACTCTGGGGCTAGACTCTACTACCTATCAGCTGTGTGATGTCTAGAAGGTTACTTACCCTCTCTGAGCTTCAGTTTCCATCTGAAAAATGAGGACAATAAGAATACCTACCTGACTGAGTTTTGTGGGGGGTAATGAGTTAATTTTTAAAAAGTGCTTAGAAGAGTGCCTTGAACCAAGTAAATAAATACAAATAAAATTTATCCAAATCTTCTTTGGATCATTTATACAACTTCATAGAAAACACTGCCTTTCTAAATCTATATCCACCCTGAAATATGCAAAATTTTCCTAAAAAATTAATCCAACAACAACAACAAACAATTGTAATAATTCAATTCCAAACTACTTCTTTCAAGTACTCTAGTCCTGTTAGTCCAGAATTTGACGAATAAGTCTATTTACACATGGTGATTTTGTAACCTTTGATCATACGCCTTTCAACCTCCAGGTTTTTAGACTAAGCATGTCTTAGTATCTTTTTTTTCTTATCTTGGGTCTTTTACTGTCTTTCTAGAAGTGCCCTGATCAAACCAGCAATACTTGAGATGTAAATTCTACTCCCCCCTTCTTTTAAATGTGAGAACAATTAAATCCTTAATGCTCCTAAATATTCTTTAACTTATCTTACATTCAATCAATTTATGTAAGAAAGGAATGCATCTTTAACAATGAAATAAACAGGAAACACTGACATTACTGATTAAGGGTATTTATGGATGATGGAACCTACATGTTCTGAAAGATCATGTTGTACATGCTTTAAAGAACACATTGGGATTTTCTTCAGATTTGGGATTTGAAAAGGAAGATTTGGAAGGGTCCTCAGAGCAACTTCAGGAAGAGAAAAAGGCCAAATGATATCCCAGGATCTTCAATATCAGTGATAGTATGGTTCTCTTTTCCTCCACTGGACTAGATTCCATAAGGAAGCATCTTATTTTCTGGAGTCAGAAAGCATCTGTTTGTCTCCACACGACATGGAGAAAAAATGCTCATAAAATTAAAGGAGAATATTGACCACTGTGACCTGTTTAACATGTTTCTCTGCTTAGCTTCAAATGAAAGATTTCAAATCTCATCATTAATGTGGTGAAAAATATTGAATTGAAAAACACTAATATTGCCTTTCCATATCATTCATCCTCCATCTGTAATGTCAGAACAGAGAGGAGATATTACTGGTCACCTTGGCTGTTTCCTTGTGACCTCCAACATGGCTGACATTTTACGTTGAATCTGGATTTGGATGTCTGAGAGAGGGTGGTGGAAATCCACAGGATGCAGAGTAAAGAAAAGGCCAGATGTGTCCACTTGGTATTAAGGGAATGCTTTTGCAAGCAAAAACAGAGATGGTGTTTGGTAAAAATAAGTGTCGTTTTCCCCTGCTCTGGCATCTGCTTGCTTTCACAATGGCCGCAGTGTTTTTCTTTACCTGGTAGGTGGCCTCTCCATGTATCGATGAGGCACTGCGTGAAAATGTGCCTCCTTATGTCGGAGGGAAATTTGCTTTCACATCTTTCCCCTGCTCTTCTGTGCCTCCCTTTGTTCTAATCATACATGTGAGGAGTAAAAGCCAGTGATACCAGCAACCATTTTCTTCTCCAGCCACTTTTTGGAGTTAATAATTCAAACGGATCTTTTACAAACTCTCATTTTATTCTTAGAAATGGCCTTATTGCTAACAGTCTGCTCTCCAGTTGTACTTTATCAAGCAGCAGATCTGTTGTAAAATGTGATGACTGGATTTCATCTGTTTTGCCACCCCCTAAGAATTCATTGCCCACAGTGCTTCAACTGCTGTTATAAGAGACGGTTTAATTTTTGTGGTACATTGATTGATCACTGGGCTCCCTGGTAACATGGTCTTCCTTGAATAGGACTGCTGTTTTCTAGGTCTCAGATCCCCTGAAGATGCTACATAACTCCCTGTATGAAACAAATCTTCCACACCCTAATAGTAATATCCCCAATCCTCAAATGAACAGATAATGCACACAAGTGCCTATAGGTATTTTCATGCCTGCAGGTGATACAATATGGGAAGGGAAGGTCCCCCCAGTCTTAGGTATGATGGAGTCAGAGATGCAGAAAGACAAACAAACAAATGAACAAACAAACAAAGTTGGAAGATTTGCCACAATTCCGAAAAGTTGTCTAAATTGGTCTCTACCGAGTAATAAAATTGCAGGTACTTCTTCACTCCTTGACTAATTTTCTGTTGCTTTCAGGTAAACTATGTAGAATCCCTGCTATGTGCTTTCAAATAAAAGAAAATAATAATAACAACAAAAGAGAAGGCCCAAATAGAGTTGGCAAAGAGGAGAATTGTACAAATCAGGAAAACAAAGGGCAGGAAGATCACGCAGAGGGATTTGAATCTCCAAGCTGTGGGAACCATCTTGTCATCAATTTATAAAAACCTCATTTTTAAACAAAACTTCACATAATTCTCTTTGATATATGAAGGCCAAGAAACTTCATATTTACATACACCTCAAAGAAGAGGACAATCATGTACGTCCTCATAAAAACAGCACTACTAGATAGTGAATTTGCTAAGCTCACTGCATGGAAGAAAGTGGAGGGCTTAGTAAAGCTTCAGCAGGTAATCTAGCACAGAATAAGTTCTTAGCAGCCTAACATGCCTGATGATTTGGGTGAAATCCACTTCTTCCCACCCAGGTGCATCTGATGACTGATGCATAAGGCAGCGATGTTAAGGTTTTGGAAGGTCCTGAGTTCTAGTCTGAGATCTTGTATTGCTCCAGTAATGATCGGGCATGGTCCTCCTGTGGCCACTCTTGTATCCATTCTCAACTCTTCCTCTGCCTATCTTTTTTTCAATTTGAGGCAAGTGAGATGGGCTAGATAAAACTATCTCTGTATTTATTGAGCATTATTCATTCATTCAAGAAATGTCCATTGAGCACCTACTGTGCTTCTGGCTCTAGGAGCTGGGGATTCAGTAGTGAACAAAACAGAAAAAACTTCTGCCTTAACGGATCTTACATTTTAGTAAGTGAGACAGATAAGAAACAAAATATATTAGTAAAGTAAATGTTATGTTTAACAGTGATAAGGGCTAATAATAAATAAAGGAGGGAAGGTGGAGAAGTTTTAGATAGATTACGTAAGGATAGCCTCACTGAGAAGGTGATTTTAAGAAGAAAGTGGTAGAACTAGCCATGTAGATATCTGGAGGATGAGTAATCCAGGCGGAGGGAATAGCAAGTGCAAAGGCCATGGGGCTGGGACATGCCCGGCATTTTTGTGGGGAAATGCAAAGAGGAAGGTTGGCTCTGGGCTAACATCTGTGCCCAGGATCATTAGAGTGGGATTATTAGAGAGGAGTAAATGAGGGGTAGAGTTATAGGAGATGATGTCACAGAGGTAACGAAGACCAGACCATGGAGGACCTTTCAAATCATGGAAAGGACTTTGGCCTTTACTTTGAGTCCTGTGGGAAGTCATTGGAGGGTTTTGTGTAGAAGCGTGAGATGATCATATTTCTTTTTAACAGGATCACTCTGGGTGTTATATTGACTGAGAATAGACGGAAGAGGGATAAGAGCAGATAGAGGGAGATCAGTCAGGAGGCTACTGAAATTACCCAGACAGGACTGGATCAGGGTGGTGATAGTGGGGTGGTAAGCAGTCAAGTTCTGGATGCATTCTGAAGGTAGAGAAAATAGTATTTGAGGACGGCTCTTAGAATAAAAGCAGAATTATGGATGCCGCCAGGATATTGATCTGAATGACTGGTAGAATGGAGATTCAATTAATTAAGATGGGGAAGATTGGAGAAGAGGATGTGTGTGTTTGTGTATGTGTATGCGGGTGTGTGTGTGTAAAGATTCTGATTTGGGACATTTAAGAGTGATATGGCTATTAGGTATCCAAGTGGAGTTATCAAGTAAGCACTTGGATACATGTGTCTGGAGTTGAGAGAGAGAAGCCCGAGTTGGAGACAGAAATTTAAGGATGATCAATAGTGTTTAAAGCCATGAGACTGGATGAGATCACTTAGGTCACATCTTAGAGAAGGGAGATTGGACCTTGGAGTTCAGAGAGATAAGGAGAAATCAGCCAACGAAGCTGAGAAGGAATGCTCAAGAAGAGTATTATGTCCTGGAAGCCAAGTGAAGACCATGTTTCAAGGCAGAAACAGTGATCAGTTGTGTCAAATGTTACTGAATGGTCTAATAAGATGAGAATCATTGGATGGGATTTACCCATCACATTTAACAATATAGAGCTCATTGGTGACTTTGAGAAGAACTTATTTCTTCTAGGCTCAAGGTCTAAATAATCTAAGACACCTCATCAACCCCTGTGGATTAAGTAAAGAAATGGGTTCAGATGTAAACAACTTGTTCGAAAGCAAGCTGGAGTGAGAGAACAAGACATTGAGAAAGAGAGTTCTAAATTCCTTACCAGCATCATCCTATAAACTGGAGTATGAAAATAATGTGATATTTAAAACAAACAAACAGAATGTCATCCAACTAAGATTACCATAGGTAATAAGCTTCAATAGAAACCATGACAATGAGGAAAAGAGGCCTTGTAGAAAATTGGTGTGTGTGTATATGTGTGCGCTAAGCTTTCTCAATGTATTTATCATGCTGTGGCCTTGGCAAGAGCAAGAGCTAGGAAAAATAAATAAGTGATTCCTCATCTTTTGGAAAAAAACAGAACTGGTCTAATGTAAGCGGTTAAAAATCCTCTCTATAGTTATTGATTTAAATGTAAAAATCCAATTAAAAAAATGGATGGGGTTGCAGTTGTGTGGGTGGATTTGGTAGGAAGTCTAATTATGCTACAGAGTAAGGGTAATCTTGGCTGAAACAAAAGCACATCCCTTTGATTATTAGAAGGCCTCAAATTCAGTCCCATAGGAAAGAAAACCGGTAAAAGGGGAGAAAGATGGAAGGGAGTGATCAGATTAATTTTAAGATAGGAAAAATGTAGAACTTTGCCCCATGAAGCTCAGGAAAGGCACATAACATATGAAAAATGATGGTACTGCTCCACGTATTTGGTATTGCGTTTTTGGCAGTCTTAACTAACTGAAATACAGCCTCTTAAGAGAAAGCTGTCACACAGCTCATTTAATAGGGTAGGTGTGGTACTGCCCTGCAGAGCAGAGGGGAACATTAAACATATGGATTCCTATTAGTTATCTGATTTCCCCTTAAATTAGGGACAGTAGACTTACTGACCAATTGCTGACCAATCCAGCAGTTGGGTGCAATGGGGAGAGTAGAAACAAAGACAAGAGATTGCCCATGAGAGGAACAAATTACTTAATTTACTTTAAGTCCTTTAAATGCCCCCCGTCAGGAGTGGTGGCTAGACAGTGAGATACAATAAGCCCCCGTCCTCAGTGGTCTTCAACTCTAAAATCTCTGCATCTGGACTTTTATGTCCAGGGAGCAGCCTGACATGCTCCCACATCTCATATGCAGTGATCCAAGGGAGTGGCTGGCAATTACCCTGGATGCTTTAGGAGGGTTCTTCATTGTTCTTGCCCTGCATCTGTCTCTGTAAGACCTCAAACTCTTCTCCTCCCACTTCAATTTCAGTGTGTATTTGTACTTGTCTCTCAGGTGTTTGACTCTCATGACTGCTTTTCCAGGGTGACTCAGGTAAGAGGCCTTGTTCCAACTTCTCAAGACCCTGTCTCTAGCCCTAGCTCTCTTGCAAGGGAAGGAGGAGACTAGACATATTGAGACCACATTTTCTTAATGCAGAGCAGAATTGCATCCACAGGCTGGGAAGTGCTTTATTCCTTCTGGGCTCAGTAGTACAGAAACAAGATGAGAAATGGCAAAGAAATTTCTAAAGAATGAAACATTATGAATTATTTTGGAAATGCCCATGACAACTGCTTAAAAATTCCTTTACTTCTGGTAATTTACTAAATACTTTATGGCGTGCCACAGTTTGTCTATAGCGTGATGAGTTAAGGAAGTTGTACTGTCTGGGAAGTTTTTCAGAACATTTGTCCACCTGAGTGATAATCAGTATTATGTTTCTTGAACTGAGGTATTCAAACAACTTGTGCTATGAGGAAGTGAGAATGATGATTATATTGGTAATTGTCTTAGGTCAGGACCCCAGAAGCAGATCCTGAGATGAGGATTTGTGTACAGGTGATTTATTAAGAAAGCGCTCCCAGGAGAAACCAATATGGGAGTGGGGGCTTCAGGATAGGAAAAGGGAAGAAGTCTAGCAGTGTGAGCTATTTCAGGCCAAGTCCCATAACAGGAGCTTTAGCCTGATCCTAGAAGGAAGTCCTAGAGTGGAAGTTGAGTTGTCCACCACAAGGCAACTGGAAGGGGGCTGGGCTTCCATACTGCCGCATTGTCAGTCACTGTTGAGGCCCACTGAAGGGCCACGTAAACTCCTAGGCACTTATGCTCCAACAGCCCTAAGGTAACCCTCCAAAGGAGAGTCATATGTGGGGGCCATTGGAAGTAAAAGCCACGGAGCAGGAAGGAATGCACCAGGAATGGTCAAAGGAATTCAAGGGAATCTGGGTGGGGCACGCGGTGCCTGCCGCATCATCATAAACATTTATTGAGCCTTTGCGAGTGTCAGGAAAGCTTTTTTTCCATGTAATATATCATTTAGTTTTCGCAATCCCCCTACGAATTATCTCTATTTTATATACTAAGGAACCAAAGTGTTCAGTAATCTGTTAAGAGTGTTCAAAAAGGTCAGAGAGAGAGAGCCAAGACTCAAATCCTGGTCTATCTAAAGATCGTGTCCACAGTTACTTTTCCTTCCTCTTGTTATATTCCGATATTCCTTTTGGTTATATTCCATAACCAAATTGAGGAGTTCAGTTCAGGAAGGGATGAGAAAACTTGGGATAGGGTAAACAGGAAATGCAGAGTTGATTAAACAGTTTGTAACCATAGGAAATGAGTGGGGTTAATTCTATGGCCAGGAGAAGGGAAGAAATCTAATAATGATATTCAAGTTCTTGAAAAGTTTTAACACAAAATAGATTGACCAGCTCTGCCTGAGTATCTGCAGAGCAGAGTCGAAAAGACACCTCCTTGCTGTTATAGTAGGAGGATTTTAGGTTGAATTAAAGGAAGTGCTCCCTGGCCATAATGACTTTGAATACTTGAGTGAAACCCTGTAAACTCAAATTAGGAGAAAAGAAAAGACAGAAAAGAAAGAAAAGGAAGGAAGGAAGAGAGGAAGGAAGGAAGGAAAGAACGAAGGAAGGAAGGAAGATGCTAGCCCAGCCTGCCAGGCTATGCAAATGTATGAGATGTTACCTTGAACACAGCAGCTTCACACCTGCAGCCTTCCACAGACTGGCAGCTGTGAATTAAAAAAAAAAAAACCAGCAAACTTCATTGGAGCTGAGGATGCTTCGAAACCCGATGGCCTTCCAGAAACTATCAACTCTCATGTTGTTTGTGCCGAGGAAGAGACACTTGCTGGTCTTGTCTGGTAGTTTCCTTCTCAATGAGAACTCTCTTTTTCACTTATGTTCCTTCTCCCCCAAAGAAAAGACCTCAAATGCTGTTACATATGTATAAAAGAGCATTTTATGGAAAAACACAGAGAAATAACATTTTTTCATGCTACAATGTGGCATAGAGCCAGTGACTGAATAGCAGAAGGAATGCACTTTGACAGCTTACCTCGTGAAGTGTTGCATATCTTTGAATAATCTGTTATTTTGTTATTCTCTGTCCACCCACTCCTCCTGCGCCTGGGGATTTTCTGTGTAAGATGACTCCATTTACATTTCTTAAATATTAAAAAAAAAATAAACGCAATGATGTACCTGTGTGGTACGTATTGCAGCCAGACTAAACGATCTCACTATTTTATAATGGGGTGTGTACTGAAAATTCATTTAGAAGTCACTTATGAATATATTTTCCCCATAGAAACTCTGATATGGATGGACTTATGATTTGGGGCGGAATACCATTGCAGTTACACCAAATTTACCTGTAAAGTTACTATTTTTCAGCTACACTTTGTACTACTAAATTGATACCCTGAGCCAGCATAGAAACTCTATCACGTCTTCAGATCATTATTTCTCTGGAAAAATGAATGTCAATTTGCATTTGGGACCCCAGGAATATTCCATCCTAATATACCTCTCAGTGGAGGCTTGCAAGGGGATTTTCTACACATTGGGTGAGGCCAATAGCAAAACGTCAATCGCTTCCTGAAGTCCATGGCTCTTCTTCCTCTAGCCAGAGTGCTGATTTGTTCTCTGTAAAAGAGAATTCTCCTGCCTTCCATTTTAAAAGCAGCTATTCATAGGCCTGAAGAAGTCATACAAGAGAAACAATTATTATTATGGAGTATCTACTATTATGAGACTCTATGTCATTCACCTATATTATGTAGCCTTCATAATAACTTTAGGATGTAGATATTATTGTCACCGTTTTGCAAAAGAAGAAACTGACTTGCCTGAGGTCCTGTAAATAAATAAATGATGGAATCTGATAGAATCAGAAGGAATTAGAGCCCCAGACTGTCTGACTCTAAAAACTAATCACTTCATGGATGTTGGGGTGGACATTTATGTTTAATCTCTGATATCCGTTCTCCGGTACCACTATTTTCTTTTGGAAAATTTAGCCCTCACTACCTATCCCCCACATGACACCACACCACAGCCGTTTAGTTTGTGTGGAATTGACCCCGCCTTAGGAGTGAGCCTAGACTGACTTAAGCCAACCACTATATTCTATTCCTCTCTGTCATTCCCCCTGCCATATTGCCTGACTCAAAGATGAGGAGGTAACTCAATCAGAGCCAATGAAATAGAAAGAGATGTTTGCTGATCTTCTGGGAATAAGAAGCTCTTTTCCTTAACTGTGTTGTATAATGATGTGAGTTCTGGAATGGTGGCAGCATTTTCTTACCCATAGGAGAAAGCATGGCTCTGTTGGGGTAACCACTATGCAGAGCCTGAGTCTGAAGCCACTGGAGCAGAAGACAGAGGTCAGAGACAGAGGGAATTCAGGTTCATACTGATAACCATTGAACTCCTGGATCAAGCCTTACCTGAACTAAGAGCTGCTTCTGGACTTAATTACAAACTTATTTGCTCAAACTACCAATTTTAATAGGTTTTGTGCCACCACAAAGAGTTGTAAGTGACACAGTCACTCCCCAGGGAATGCACCTTTGTTAAGAACCCTTACATCCTGCAAACCTCTGGAATGATGAGAGTTGACTTCCAGAATCGCATTCCTGAAATGATTCAACAACCTAATCAATCAAAGAAATTACATTCAGACTGTTCTCCTCACTAAGTGAGAAAAGTTGTCCACTCGAAATTTACAAATATTCAGAACAATACAGAATGAAAACAAAGAATGTTTTGGTTAATGATCTTAATTTAGGCAGAAAAAATTAAATGATGCCATTCTCTGATAATTCTAGTTAATCAAAATCTTAATTCCATAGGAATAATAAAAACTGGGGTCTGGGTTTATGCTTGAGGAGCAAAATTTTAAAATTATTTACACATGCTTAATTAAAAAAATGCATATGTACACATTCATTGGTTTCTCATCTGAAGCAATATATTAATACATCTTAAGCAAAGTATATTTCCCTTTATCTTGACAATTTCTCATTTTTCAGAAATTATTATCAGTCCCTTCCCTTATATGTGGTAAGAATGCATAGCTATAACTCTTAAGGTGTTATATGGACCACATATAAAGCCAAATGCCTATCATTATACCCTAAATTAAGAAACTGAGAGAAGCTGAGGACGGCTGGGAAGGGAGAAAACAAACAGTACAGAGAAAATAGGAAGGTGTAGGAAGAAGTAATAATGGCTCATTTTAAAGGTCATTTCACAGTGAAACTAATGAAGTTTAAGCTTCAGGATCCCTCACTAGCAGGAGGGCTTCTAAGGCTGTGGGAGGGACTCTACCAACATGTTCATACAGTCATAGGATTTTCCAAAATTTTGAAGAGCTTGATATTTTAACTGCAATTGGTTAAGATGACTGTCTTTTCTCCCTTCTAATCCTCTCTGCTCCATTATGTTCTACTTGAATTGGGTAGCATTGGAGTGATCACAGAAACTTTGGGGATCTGGCTAAGGGTAGGTTCTATTGGGGATTCAATTCAAGATGTCTGCCAGCAGATGGTTCAGTCCTTATCAATGTGAAGTCAAACAGAAAGTTTGCTCCTGTCAGGAATATAATAAATATTGCTGCATATGCAATTATTAATACTATATGCATGTCTATAGACGAAAGACTGGATTATCTTTTCATTTTCTTGTAACCAATGTTATAAAATTGTCACACAAGAGATGAACAAAGATTTTGCACAGAAAATTATTACGAAGTGTGTTAAGTGGTGAATTAATAAATACGTATTTCATTTTTAGGAATTTTGTGCAATTTGTGGTGTTTGTCAGCTTTTTAAAGTTAGAACAATTTTCTGGTTTCTTATTCTGTATTAATAATCACTTCTGAACCTAATTTAATATTTTAAATTTTGTATTTCTTTTCTTAAATTAATATCCTCAAATTAACATTCTTCCAGCCCCAAATACCTGGATCTGACCTTGGCCTATTCAAGCTTCAGGTAAAAAGAAATTCGGTCAACATCTAGATGAATCCTGTTCCCTCCCACGGTTACAGCCTGATAACTATTTGTGGGGTGACCGGTATCATCTCAAGTCTTCATTAAAGAGCTTCTGGATTCTTATATAAAAGGAAAGATCTTGTATAAAAGGAAAGGAAAGATGATTTCATATTTAAAATTTTTTATCAGCTTTATTGAGAAAAATTGACATAAAACAAGCAGTGCATACTTAAAGTGTACAATTTGGTAAGCTTTGACATACGTTTACACCCATGAAACTGTCAACATAATCCAGGTAATGAAAATGTCCATCACACCCAAAAGCTTCCTCATACTCCCTTGTAATCTCTTCCTCCTGCCTCTCCTCATGACGCCCTCCCATCCCCAGTCAACCACTGATCTGTTTTCTGCCGTGATAGGTTAGTTTTCATTTTCTGGAAATATTTATAAATAGAATCAAACAGTATGCGCCTTTTTTTTGATCTAGCTTCTTTCACTCAGCATAATTACTTTGAGATTCACCCATGTTGTTGCTTGTATCAATGGTTCATTCATTTTTACTGCCGAGTAGTGTTTCATTGTATTGCTATACCACAGTTTGTTTATCCATTTTCCTATGCTGATTATTTGGCTGTTTCTAATTTTTTGCTATTACAGATAAATTTACAGTGAACATTTGTGTACAAGTCTTTGTATTGACATGCACTTTAATTTTCTTGAGTAAATATCTGGAAATGAGTTGCCTGGATTATATGTGGGTATATGCTTCACTTTTTAAGAAAACTGTCAAATGGTTTTCCAAAGTAGTTGAACCATTTTACATTCCCACCAGCAATGTATGGGAGTTCCATTTGCTCTGAATCCTTGGTAACACCAGATATGGTCAATATATATATTTTTAATTTTAGCCATTCTAATAGGTCTGTAATGCTATCTCATTATGGTTTTAATTTAATGCTGTTGAGGATCTTTTCATGTGTTTATTTGCCATCTATATATTTTGTTTGGTGATGTGTCTGTTCAACTCTTTTGCTCATTATTAGTTTTCACATTGTTTTAAGAGTATTTGATTACGTGTATATTTTGGATACAAGTCCCCAACTAGATATCAGATTTGCAAATATTTTTTCCAAGTCTGTAGCTTGTCTTTTCATTCTGTTAACTGTGTATTTCAAAAAGCCAAAGTTTTTAATTTTGATGATGTTCAATTTGTCAATATTTTCTTTTATGGATTGTACTTTTGGTGTCATATCTAAGAAAACTTCACCTAATCCGAAGTGGAAAAAGTTTTCTTCAAGAAGTTTTTTAGGTTTAAGTTTTACATTTAGGTCTATAATTCATGCTGAGTTAATTTTATGGTACAAGATATGGCTCATACATATATACATATATATACGTACATATATATGTATATATCTCCATATCTCATACCATAAAAAATTATATATGTATTCAATTATTCCAGAACCATTTGTTAAAAAGATTAATCTTTCTCTACTGAATTGCCTTTGAAACTTTGTCAAAATCTTTTGTCTATATATGCATGGGTTTATTTCTGGACTTTATTCTGTTCCATTTGTCTATTTGTCTACCTTTACACACCAATACCAAACTGTCTTAATTATTGTAACTTCACAGTAAGTGTTAGTTCTCTAAATCTTTTCATTCTTTCCAACATAGTTTTGGCTACTCTAGACCTTTGAATTTTTATATCAATTTTAGAATCAGTCAGTCAATTTCTACAAAAAAGCCTGCTGGGATTTTAACTGGGATTGTTTTAAATCTATGGCTCAGTTTGGGGGAGAGTGGATTTCTTAACATTTTTGAGTCTTCTGACCGATGAACACAGTATCTCACCATTTATTTAGACCTTCTTTAATTATTCTCAGTAATGATTTGTAGTTTGCAGTGCACAAGTCTTTCACATCTTTTGTCAGATTTATCCCTAATTATTTCATATTTTTGATGCCATTTAAAAAATCTTAATTCTGATCCTTTATTGCTAAAATGTAAAAATACAATTGATTTTTGTATATTGATTTTTTTATACTGAAACATTTCCTAAACTTAATTAATAGTCCTAATAGATTTTTATAGATTCCTTTGGAGTCTATACATAAACAATAATGTTGATTGTGAATAAAGACAATTTTACTTCTTCCTTTCCAAGCTGAATGCCTCTTATTTCTTTTTCTTGCTTTATTGCACTGACTAAAAATTCCACTACAATATTGGAGAGAAATGGTGAGAGTGGACATCCTGCTTTGTTAAAGCTGTATTTAAAGTTTTTTAGCTGCATTTTTATAGATGCCCTTTATCAAATTGAGATAGTTCCCTTCTGTTGCTAGTTTTCTAAGAGTTTTTATCAGTAATGTGTGTTGAAATTTGTCAAATGCTTTCTTCTGCGTCTATTGAGATGGTCATAGAGTTTTTCTTTATTTCTTTTGTTTCTTTGTTATGAAGTACATTGATAATTTTCTGTTGCTAAACTAACCTTGCACAGTCTTGCACACTTGGTCATGATGTAGTATCTTCTTACATAGTGTTGGATTTAATTTGCTCAAATTTTGGTAAGAACTTTTTCACATATGATCATGAGGAATATTGGTCTGTAATTTTTTTTCCTGTAATATTTTCATCTGTTTTTGATGTCAGGGCAATTCTGGCTTCATAGAATGATTTGGAGATTAGTCTGTATTTTTCAGTTTTCTGTGTTTGTGTAGAATTGGTATTATTTCTTCCTTAAATCTTTGGTAGAATTATCCAGTGAAGCCATAGCGGCTTCAGCATTTCCTTGTGGGAAGTTTTTAAACTACAAATTCAGTTTCTTTAATAGATGGAAGGCAATTTATATTATCTAGTTTTCTCTTGAGTAAGTTTTGGTGGTCTGCATCTTGCAAGGAATTTGCCTATCGCCAAGTTGTAGAGTTTATCGGTATAAAGTTGTGTTTAATATTCCCTTAGTATCACTTTCACATTTGTAAAGTCTGTAGTGATATCACTTCTCTCATTTCTGATATTGACAATTTGTACTTTCTCTTTTTCCCTGATTAGTCTAGAGATTTGTCAATTTTACCTGATCTTCTCAAAGGTCATGAATTTGTTTAGCTTTTGGATGTCTGAAAAAAGTCTTCATTTTGCTTTTATTTTTGAAAGACCTTTTCACTAGCTATAGAATTCTCAAGTGATAGATATTTTCCTTTCAATATTTTAAAATGTTGTTCCACTGTTTTCTTCTTTTGCATTGTTTGCAACATGAAATCTACTTTGTCCTTTTCTTTGTTCTTCTGTACATAATATATCTTTGTCTCTGATCTCTTTTAAGGTTTTCTGTTTATCACTTGTTTTGATCACTTTGATTACGCTGTGCCTTGGTATCATTTTCTTTGTTTCTTTAGCTCCTCAGATATGTGTGTTTATAGTTTTTAGGAAATTTGAAAATATTTTATCCATAACGTCTTCAAATATTTTTTGGCTCCTCCCCATTATGACTCCAATTACTCATATATTAGGCTGCTTGAAGTTGTCCCACACCTGATGGATACTCTGTCCAATTTTTTAAAGTGCTCTCTCTGTTTCATTTTGGATTGTTTCTGTTGCTATACCTTCAAGTTTACTGATCTTTTCTTCCACAATGTCTAATCTAATGTTAATCCTAGAAAGTGTATTTTTCATCTCACACATTGTAGAGATGAAATCACTAGAAGTTTGATTTGGATCTTTTTTATATCTTCCACGTTTTTGCTTAACTTTTTGAACATATGGAATATAGTTATAATAACCATTTTAATGTCCTTCTCTGCTAACTCGAACATCTGTGGTTAGTTCTTAATCAGATTCAATTGATTGATTTATCTCTTCATTATGGATCATATTTTCCTGTTTCTTTGTGTATCTGGAACTTTTTGATTGGCTGCCAGGCGTTGTAAATTATACCTTGTGGGATGCTGAATATTTTTTGCGTTCCTATAAATACTCTTGAGCTTTGTTCTGGGATGTAGTTAAGTTATTCGGAAATAGTTTGGTTCTTTCTCATCTTGCTTTTAATAATTGCTAGGCAGAACTAGTGTGGTGTTTAGTCATGGGCTAATTATTCCCCACTCCTGAGGCAAGACCCTTCTGAGTACTGTACTCAATGCCCTGTAAATCTTGAGGTTTCCAGTCCGCCTGATGGGTACAGGCACTCTTCTTGCCCCTGAGTGTTCACTGGGCACTGGTACCTTTAATCCTTTCGGGTGACTCTTTCTCTGGCCTCAGGTAGTTTCCTCACATGCATGCACTGATCTGTACTCAGCTGAAAACTCAAGGGGGATCCTCTGTAGATCCCCGCAGTGATTTCTGTGTAGCTCTCTCTTCTGTGGTACTCTGTTCTGTGAGCTATAGCTGGCTTGCTCTCCTCAGACTCTCAACAGTATCTCTTCAACTCAAGGAGTTGGTCGTATTCCACCTGGGCTCTCCCTCTCTGGATGTGGCCTGGACACTGCCTTAAGATAGTAATGTGGAGCAACACAGAGTTCACTTCATTTGCTTCTCATATCTCAGGGATCAATATCACTCATCGCCTGGTGATCAATGTCTTGAAAACTATTCTTCATATTATTTTTGTCTAATTTTTGGTTGTTTCAGGAGGGAGAGTAAATCAGTTCCTTTTTCTCCATCCTGGACAGAAGCAGAAGTTCTTATTATTTGATTTTTCTTTTTGTCTTATATTGAATTCTTTAAGATCAGAATAAAAAATAAAAGAATCTCCCAGGAACTCACCAAGAGGCTTCCGATATGCAGCATAGATGTTGGACAGTTAACTGGAAGAGTGGGCAAGTCTCAATTTCAATTTTATTAATCTGCTAAGGAAAAAGAGGGTTTTACATGAAATTCACAACTCAGAGTGCCATGTTAGCCACTGTGTCAGGAGGCTTGAGAGCTGAGCTCTGGAGAAACAAAATCCCTGGCAGTTGTTGATGTTTTTGTAATAGGAAACTTCTGTTATTTTAGCAAACAGAAAGACTGCATAAAAATGTCAAAAAGAAACTACTTTTGTAGAAAAAAATAGAAACTGACTCACTAAAGGGACCTATTGGGGATAATTACCCGGAGCCTGCGGTAGATCGGGAGGGCTGATTTAAAGTTATTGTTTTTGCAAATTCTGCAAAAAACAAAAACACAAAACAAAGTTTTTTTCCCCAGCTTTGCTCGTAGTGGAAAAATTCCTCCTTCAGCCATAATCTCATGTAAACTGCAAAAGTGGATTTTTCTCTCTGAGATCCTCAAACATCCTTTTCTCTAATACAGAGCAATATTGGCTTATGACAAAACATTAAAAACTATAATTTGAAATGATGTTTTGATTTTTGATTTGCAGTCTGGTAATAGATTATAGGGGTTTTACTTTGCTGGTTTCCTGCTGCTTTAGGTTAGTAAAGCCTGAATTTTCTCGTCTGACACCTGTTCAACTCTGAGGATGCTGATTAATTCATGGTGGAAAGGTGTCAATTTCATATCTCAGACCTCTGCATTCCTGAAATGCCCTTCTCATGGGAGACATTAGATGAGCTTTGAATTAACTGAAGTAAATAAATATTCAATCTTTTGGATACCACTACGTCCTCGTACATTCAAAAAAATTTCTTCTCGCTTGAAATTTATCACCAATAAAAATATATTTAAAAGTTTAATTTGAGCCAGCCCCGTGGCTTAGCGGTTAAGTGAGCACGCTTCGCTCCTGGCGGCCCGGGTTCGGATCCTGGGCGCGCACCGACGCACCGCTTCTCCGGCCATGCTGAGACCGAGTCCCACATACAGCAACTAGAAGGATGTGCAACTATGACATACAACTATCTACTGGGGCTTTGGGGGAAAAAAAATTAAAAGTTTAATTCAATTTATGTAACCTCAAGAATTACTATATTATCTCTGAATTATATCCACGCCTTTCTGGTCACCCATATTATAGTTGTTCTTAATTTATATAAATATACCTTTTATTAAAATCCAACCATTCAGTTTAAAATTGAGACATCCATGTTAGAAGAGAATTTCAAATAAATTTAACAACAGAAAAGGATAAATGTAAGCACTAAATGTGAATAAGCATGGGAGAATTGACTGGCTTATTACATTTTTAGAAATCAGTTCTATCTTCTGAAACTTGAAAGCTTCCTGGTATTAAATCACATTAAGCTCTAATGGCTGATGTCATATTTCTTCCTCTCTATCTTCTTTGGAGTGCTGACATCCTGGCTTTTGAGAGAATGAAGTCACCAAAGTTGTAATCACATAAATACTGAGCAGAGTGCTATGGCGAAATGTGGCCAAGTGTCCTTCCTACCAGAGAATCAACACCTGAAGTGTTAGAAGTTGACCAATTACTTCTTTTCTCTGTGTTGATAGGAAGAACCAATGGTGTGGTCCCTGGATATTGACAGTGGTGGTGTAAGTGACTCCACTCCCATTTCCCATGGGACTCCTGGGCACCCAAATAATGCAGATTTGCTAGATCTTGCTACACAGCTTTTCTTGGGCTAAGGGGCACTCAGCATTCTTGGCAACTTCTAAACCCCTGGAGCGTCATCTGCTAATCCCCTGAATCATTCAGCCCCCACTTTTTAGAGATCTTTAGAGGGGTTCTTTCTCTTCTGAAAGCTATTATCCTCTTCTTCTCTCCCCTTGGACTCTGAGGGCTTATTAAACCCTAAGACCTAATTATTAACAACCAAAAAAATTAGCTTCCATTTTGTTGAGAGGAGGGACAGCTTAATCTTCAAATCCTTCCCCGAGGTTAGGGAAAATATTTGCACATTATCTTTCTAGGAGCGTAAAGGAAAGGAAAGCAGAGAGGAGGAAGGAGATTTAAGAGAGTAGAGGCAATAAGTCTACCGCTGCCACAAAAACTTGGAATTGCAGGGCCAGCTAGAGGTATAGAAACATTCTGATGTGTTTGCTCTGCTTACCAATAAAGCATATACAAATTAAAAATATTTAGAAGCCTAGAGTCTTTGCGGGAGGAAATTTTCTAGTCATATCCCATTATTTTAGAGATATAAAAACTGAGTCCCAAAAAGAAGTGACTTGGTAAAGATCACACAAGAAGTAGAATCCTGTACCCTTGAGTTGTATCCGGTGCTCTTACCATTACCACCTGCTGCCTTTTTAAGGTCTGTGATCTCCAGAGACAGATGATTTCAGCTCTATGGTACATCAAACTAAGGAATATTTAGTTGTTTTTTTCTTCTTGAGTTTGTCCTTGTTTATTCTAGTGGATAGATAGTAGCCATGTGTCTCTCAAGTTTTAAGTCAGATTGTTTTTGAGTATGAAATTTTATTAATGACTCTGTTCAGGAACAATGCCATTTACACTTTTCCAGCTGAAAGGTGAAATGATACAAGTTGTACGTTAGGAATACAGAGCTGCTATAGTCCAAGTCTTGTATAGTTTGATGCTATCAATTGATTGAATGATGGGAAAATTGCTTACTGCTCTGCTTTGCTGTATTTAACAGGGATACAACATTTTCTTTTTGGCCTGTATGTGGGAGAGGTTAAAAAATTATGGGAGAAAATATCAAAGAATGAAGGGAAAGCTCAACATCACAACAGGCTAAGAATCCACATATTTAAAAGCCAAACACTTTATCATTTAGGATCCTTTATGATCTTGCCAATCTATTTTCCCAGCTATATCCCATATTATTTTCTTTTACATATCATTTAATCCAAACAAACCAAATGGCTTACTATTCTTCAAATGCTTTATTTGTTTTGCTACCTCTAAACCTATTCTTATTCTGCTTTTTCCACCTGACATTCTCTTTTCCCACACTTTGGTTGTTTAAATTTGACTTAGTTTGGGTTCCCTGAGACTCAGACACTAAGGTATGCTTTTAAGCTCGAGTAGGTTATTAGAAGGTAAAGGCAGGAGGATGGGTGAGTGAAACAAGGAAGGAAAGTTTACTCTTGAAGAGCACACTATCAAGCCAGCTTCTGGTTCCAGGAAGCAACTGAAGCATAATCCTACTAGGAAAGCTCTGGAAGCTCATGTAAGTTGTTCCACATTAGAGTTATCCCAGCCAAGGGATGAGGGAGCCACAGTATTTATACTCCAACGTTCCTCAGATATTGCTTGAGAGTTGATCCTGGAGGCATGAATTCTAGAAAATTCCAACCTGTTGAATAGGTGGCAAAGTGAGTTTCATCAGTGAGAGGACACCTCAACAAAGAACTGCAGGTGCTACGAGTTGGAAGTTGGGCCAAGTGCAAACAAGTGCTAACCGGGAGGTGATATGGGAGAGGCACTGACACTATCTGCTACAACACTATGCCTGAGGGAAAAGATGGAACATTCAGGACAAATGAGTATTTATTTAAAAATTCAAAAAGAATACTTGATCTCTCATGTCAGTTAGGATAGGGGTAGTTGTGCTACAGTTAAAAAGCAACCAAGTAGTAGTGGTTTAATGCCACAAAAGTATGCTTTTCACTCATGGTTGTCAGGGGACCTCTGTGGATTGTATTAACACAAGGACCCAGGCTGGTTGAATGGCCATCATCCCAAACTGGCGGATGCTGCATCAGAGGCAAAAGTGAGGTCTTGCATTTGCAATTAGATAGTCTGACCTGTAGTGACCTGTGCCACTTCCACTCACAAATGATTACCCAGAACTAGTTACATGGCCCCAATTCACCATGAGGAATGTACATGCCATTTACCATGTATCTAGAAGACAGAAACAAATGATTAATGACTACCATATCCAAAGACTAACAATAATTTCAGATCGATCAATGACTTAAATGAAAAAGTGGCACTACAGGAATAGAAGAAAACATGAATGAGTTTTGTATAAATTTAAAGTAAATTCTAAGCAACATACAAACCCAGAAATTATAAGGGAAACATATTGACACATTTAAATGCATACAATTTTTTAAAAGTTTGATATGACAAAAATACCATAAAAAAGTAGAGTCAAAATTCTAAAAAAAAATGTTTCAACATAACAGATTAGGTGCTAAGTCTCTTAATATACTAAGAACCCAACAAGAGAAATTCAATACCCAGAAGAAAAATGAGCATGGAAACAGGCAATTCACAGATAATGGCATTCATTTGGCCCATAAATATATGATATGCAAAATAAAATAAATATACTGCTTTTTCATCATCACTTGAACAAAATTGCACAAGTATAACGAGCCCCAGGTATTCTTATCCTGTGGATGGGAGTGCAAAGAGGTTTAACCTCCAATTTTATTTGTATTTTTGAATGTACTATTAACATTTTAAAATACACATCTTCTTTGACCTAGTAATTTAATGTCTAGGATTTTAATCTAGAGATAAACTTGAAAAAATGCATCTGGATTTATGTACAAGTATCTTCAATTAAGCATTATTTGTAATGACAACACTACCCTCAACCAAATGTCCATGAATAGAGGATTAGTTAAATAAATTACAGTACATACTTGTAATGGAATATTATATAGTCATTGAAAAGCATGAAGTAGATATCTGTGGGCTACTATGGAAAGTCTAGGAGAAGTACTAATGAAAAATAGAATAGGAAAAAAATCCATACTGTAATCCTGTCTGTGTGTGTCTTGTATATGCCTAGAAAACGTGTGAAAGAATACATGAGAGGTTGTTAAGAGTGATGACACGTGGGCAGGGCTCATAGGGGTCCAGGGAGGTAGACAAGGGCTGTAGTGGACGTTAATTATTTTTTGGCCAACAACACTTATTCTTCCTTCTTTCATAAAGTCATACCCCTCTCTCTCTCTGAAGTCACGTGCTTTGGGGGGAGGTGCTTTATCACTGTGACTCCAGAGGTGGCGTATTAGACCCAAGCCTGGTCACACAGCCTACCCAGTTCTACTGGGCACAGTGGTCGGTCAGGGATGTTGTGAGCTGCAAGCCGGTCCAATCAGAGTAAATCTTGGGACTTGTTTGTGAGCTCCTGGGAGTATAAACTCGTTTCTTCTGGATATGAGTCTGGAAGAATGTGCACTGGAGCTGCTGCAGCACCTAAATGTTATGAAAAATGAAACAAAGAGTGAGGAAGAAGCTGAGCGTACATGTTCAGAGCTAGATCCATGGACACTTCAGTCAAGAAACAAACTGAATGTATAGATCAATCATCAAATAAGCCACTTTTTTTCCTTAAACAGCTTTGAATTGGGACCCATCTAAGTTCCTTTCTTTTACTATCCTTACATTCAATTTGAATAAACATATGTTACTTTTGTAGTTAAATATGTTTTATAAATAATGACTCTATTCATTTTATAACCATACTTTTAAAAGATGTGTACAATAGGAGGCTTTTTTATATAAACCAAGATATTTCTAAATGTAATACAAAATAATTGTCAAAAAAAATAATGAGGTTGATCTATGTGTATTCATATGAAAAGATGCTCTGGAAGTGGGAGAAAATTCGGGTTCCAGAAAACCACGTAGAGTATATTTCCATTTATGTAAAAGAGAAACTATTTTTATGTGCATCAATATCTTGAAAGCTAGACAGCAAATTAAATAATTGTTTCCAAAGTATTGAGTTATGGGAGGAAAATTCACTTCCTATTTTATATGCTAATGTTTGGAAATATTTTATCCCCATCCTTGGGTGATAAAGTCCTCAAGTATAAAGTTTATGTCATGTTTGAAGATGATCTCACTTTGTTCATATTAGGTAACAAATAAATGCTTGTGGAATGAATGAATACGAAAAAAGGAAAAAATAAAATAAATTAAGAAGGATATTTTACCTCACAGAATAAGAAATGTTCAGCAAGTTTTCTGTGTTTGTTAGAGACAAATTTCAAGTGTCACCAGTTCCATAGGCTTTGAAGAATTAATCAAGTCACAAGATCCCAGTCCCCACCACAGGTCTACTTCATCCTTTGCAGATGAAGTTATTCTGAGAACAGGAAACATTTTATGTTTTGTTCCTGGAGACTTTTTTTCACAGGGGTGGTGATCAGTTAGGATAAATCAAGGTTAAGCTGCAGTAACAACTCCAAAATCTCAGTGGCTTAAAACAATAAAAATTCATTTCTTGTGTGTGGTACATTTCCAAAGCAAATTAGTAGTGGGACTCTGTTCATTACAGTCACTCAGGAACCCAGGTAGATGGAAGCTGTATCTCAAAATGTGAATCCACCATCACGGTGAAAAGAAAAAGGAGTCATGGCAAAATTGTGTAATGCTTCTTCAGGCTGCCACCTGGAAGTGACGCATATCCTTGTGTTTCATTGGCCCATGCAAGTCACATGACCACATCTCACTTCAACGAGACAGGGAAGTGCAATCTTATTGCCTGCAGGTTCTGAGGAATGGTGGATAGGATTTATTTCTATGTAAAATCATCCGTATTTACATATTTTTCAACATCCCAGTTTGGTCTTCCTTCTCTTGAGGCCTACTTCTCATGCCCATATCATAACCCCTTGCCCATAAATTGCTTCCTGGAACACACTCTTCCTCTCACTGCCTATCCACAATTGAGAGAGTGAGAGAGACGGAGAGAGAGAGAGACAGAGAGAGAGAGAGACAGAGAGAGAGAGAGAGACTGCCCGCAGCTGAACTGCCACTTAGCTATTTTCTTACTCCTGTTCTTACCAGATAATCAAATAATTACAGTGCAAGTGAATTCTACTACTCGTAGGTGATCATACTTGAGGTTCTATTATTTCTTCACTTTAGGGATATAGAGACCACCTTTTACCTATTAGCAGTGGGTTAACAATTTTCTTTAAAGTAAAAATTCTCTTGACTTTTTAATTGCCATTTTCAGCAAATACAAAGCAAATTGGTACATTACCTTGTTCCCTGGGGTGAGTAGAGGGCTCAATAAATATTAAGTGGCGAGAATAGTTGCCCTGATTAAAATTAGAAAGTAAATGCTTAGATTTGAAAAAGTAGATCTTGTTTCATAAGCTCTGGGTAATAAGAGCTCTAATTTCTTTGAGTTATCATACGTGATGTAAAATATATAATTTCTTTTTTTTTTTTTTTGTGAGGAAGATCAGCCCTGTGCTAACATCTGCCAATCCTCCTCTTTTTTTGCTGAGGAAGACTGGCCCTGGGCTAACATTCGTGCCCATCTTCCTCCACTTTGTATGGGACGCCGCCACAGCATGGCCTGCCAAGTGGTGCGGCAGTGCGTGCCCAGGATCAGAACCGGTGAACCTTGGGCCGCCGCAGTGGAGCACGTGCACTTAACTGCTTGCGCCACCGGGCTGGCCCCTAAAATATATAATTTATCGTGAAATGGACTGCCCCAAACAGGCTGTGTTGTTATTTTTACTGCCTAATTTGAACTCTAGCATATAAGCTCCATCCTCATTTTTGGCATTATTCTAACATTCTTTATTTTTAAAAGAATATTTTTTGTTTGTTTTGTTAATAGCAGAGATGTCCTTCTATATATTTTCTGTCAAGTGTCACTTATTATAGTAAAGCCACTTAAAGTTTCATTGCTAAATTCACACCTTTGGTAGGAATAAATTTGAAGTGACCTTGATAAACACAAATGGAAGTCAAAAAACACAGAGTATTACATTCTCCAGGAATAAATTTAACACTGTGTATACCAATAACAGGCTACATTCAACCATGGCAAGAATGGCTAAGGCTTCACTTGGATAGCAAGCTAATCCTTTGCAATGTTATTTAATTGAAAGGAATCTATTTGTCTAACAGCATGAGAATGATTAATTAAATTATTATGTCATTGTAAAGAGAATATTATTATATCTACAAGTAATTTAAATTATGGGACAGTAGAAAAGGCCAGAAAGTATATAAATTGTCCATTTGAAACTATTTAAAACAATATGCATAGGAGAGAGGCACAATAAATTGTAAAGAGGATTATCTCTGGGTGCTGGGATTCGAGGCGATTTCTATTATTTTATATTATAATCTTTCTTGTAAGTTTACTATTTCAAATATTTTGGAGTAATAAAATCCATCAGTTTTATAATTAGAAAAATTTAAACTTTCTCTGTCTCCATCCCAAGATTCTTTTTGTTGGCGTTATTGGTTGGTTTTACCTGCACTAGGTCAGGTATTTACTGGATTCAGTTTTGGACTTTTGAACCAAAAGATCTTCAGAACAAGAAAGAAGAAAATAGAAAAGAAACATGAAGATGACTGGAAGTTTGAGAAATATGAACCAAGATTATTAGACCTAGCAGAGAGTTGGCTGGGTGGCATTTAAACAGATGATGAATTCCTACACAGAGCATGATGGTGATCTAGGACATAATGGTCAATCCATCATCATTTCTTAGATGATTTTTAAAAATAAGTGAACGAATGACCAATTATTATACATCTTCCCTGAGCCAATGAGAAAAAAATATTAAAATATTTTACAATATTGAAATAGAAAGAGCAATCTACATTTGGTATAAGATGACTTAAGTTTATTTAAAATATGGAAGGTATTGTGTTGGCACTTTCCAGAAAGGGTTAGGGAAGGGTTAGAAAGTGAAAGGGAAAATGATCCCACAAACACTTAAATTGTGAGGTTCTTTAAGGAATAGCCACAAAGACCCAACCTTAAACAAAAAGGTTTCGAAGCCTGGAAAACTGGATGTATAGCAATACGAGGATTGGTTTCTGAACTCTGGGATATTAGTATTTTGTATAAAATTGTTATTTCACAAAGTAAGCATCACCTATGCAAAGCAGTTTAGCTAGTCTAGAGAATGTCTGAGGTTAAATGATTATAAATTATTAACGCCACTGGTGAGAAACAGAGCCTTGGGTAAATTCCTTTGATCTACTAATGTTGGATCAAAACTTACAGATTATTCAATACATGTTGAGTATCCACAGAGAGCTAATTTTCTTTCTAAAGGTATAGCAGCAATATTCATATCTTCATGGAGTGTACTACCTACTGTGTGCGCGCACACACACACACACACAAACACACAGTTGATCCTCATTATTTGTGGATTCTATATTTGGAAATTTGCCTACTTGCTAAAATTTGTCTGTAACCCCAAAAATCAGTACTCACGTCACTTTCACCGTTATTCATGGACGTATAATATCTTGTCATCAGACGCGCATGTACCCAACTAAGGTTTAACATGGCAACATTCTTCTTTCTTGTTTCAGCTCTCATACCGTAAACAAGTATCCTTTTCGTGGTCTATTTAGTGCCACCTTTTTTGCAGTTTTGTGCTTTGTAGAATAACAAGAACTGATTGCTGTTTAAAATGGCCCGCAAACACAGTGCCAAAGCACTGAATTGCGGTCTAGTGTTCCTAAGAACAAGAAGGCTGTGACGTGCCTTGCAAAGAAAATTATGTGTGTTAGACAAACTTCATTCAGGCATGAGTTACAGTACTGTTGGCCGTGAGTTCAATGTTAATGAATCAACAATATATATTAAATAAGGTGTCTTTAAGCAGAAACACACATAAGACAAAGTTATGTATTGATTGGTTGATGAAAATGTTATGACCAGAGGCTCACAGGGACGTACCCAGTATTTTACCTACTAAAGCTTGTGGTCCAAACGTGTTGTCTGGATGCATTCTTATCCTCTGCATCTTTATCTTCTGAACTCTAAAGTCTTTTCAGTTTTGTTGTCTCCTTTCAGCTCTTTGGGATCAGAAAATCTTGGCTACTTTCTTTGTACCAGCCTTGACTAGGTAGGGCTTCATCAAGTTGACTATGGGAACACATCTGCAGATCAGTTCTTGTTATTCTACAAGGCTTGAGTATTCCCTACCTCTGCTCTAGTTATCAAGACACTAATCTGCTCTGAAATCTATAAGAAATAGATTGACATAAATAAAAAAGAATGACAATACCAAGTGCTGGCGAGGATGCAAAGCAACCGGAATTCTAATACTCTGCTGGTGGGAGTGCAAAAGGGTTCAGTCACATTGGAAAACAATTTGGCAGTTGCTCATTAAATTAAACATACTCATCATATAACCCAGGATTTCCACTTCTATTTGTCCAGGAGAAATGAAAACAGTTATCTACCAAAGACTCATAGGCAAAGGTTCATGGCAGCTTCATTCACAGTTGCCCCAAAGTGGAAATAACCCAAATGTCCATCTACTGTTGAATGAATAAACAAATTGTGGCATATTCGTACAATGGAATACTACTCAGAAATAAAAGGGAATGAAATACTGACACAAGCAACAATATAGATGAATCTCAAAAGCATTAGGTTGTGCAAAAGTAGTCAGATCCAAAAGATTAGATACTGAATGATTCCATTTGTATGAAATTAGAAATGACAAATCTAATTTAAATGGACAAAAGGCAGATCAATGGTTACCTGGGGCTAGGGGTGTTGATGGGGTTGTCTGGGAAGGAGGTGAGGGAACTTTCTGGGGTGATGGAAATGTTCTATATCTTCATTGTGATAGTGGTTGCATAGATTAGTAAATTAGCCAAAACTCATCCAAATGTACACTTAAAATGAATACATTTTAGTGCATGTCAATTAGGCATCAGTAAAGTTGATTAAAAGTAAACAAATTAGAAGCTCAGTTTACTTCTTTATTCTCTTTGGGCTCTTTTGGTCCTCTAGTTCCTGGGAAAAATGCACGAATGCCTTTGACTTTCGGAATGGGAACAGGATTGAGAACTACAAAAGAAAACCTAATATCTTCAAATTTCACAATCTTTATTCTGATGAAAGATAGAGGTAATATGAGGATACACCCCTTTTTAAATGTAAGATATAAGATATTAGGTTCAAATAGAGACACTCATTAATCATCTAAGATGATTAGTGTGCCAAGATGTGCCAAGACATGTTAAGTGTTGGGAGTACATTAGAGAGTAAGACATCTGACTGCAACCATCATGAGTATGAGGGCTTGGCTATCTATTCAAGGTTGTATTGCTAGTGCCTAGCACTATATGCTTAATATATGCTTATTGGATATGTTGAATGAAGATATATTCCCTCTTATGATGGATATTGAAGTCTAGTGCAAGAAGAAGGCATAGATTCATGTTATTTTAATAGACAAATAGTTGCTAGATGATGACGTATTCAGTTCTATGAATATAGACAGGAGGAACAATTAGCCCAAACTGGAGTTTCTAGAAAGGCTTTTTGGAGGGGATGATGTCTACGTTGAGGAAAATGAGTATAAGCAAAACAGAAGAGAAAGGGTAGAATATGCCAGGAAGAAAAAAATAGCCTATGCAGGGGCACAGCATTTATCCATTCATCCAAGGACTATCTACTGAGCAGCTGTTATGTGCTAGGTACTGTTATAGTTGCAGAGGACTAAGATGAACAAGACAGAAAATAATGTTTGTCCTTGTAGAGCTTTTGTTCTAGTGGGGGAGATAGATAATTAAAAAAAAACAATCCTACTTATAGAATGGCGTTCATAAGAGACAAATAAAGGTAATGAAAATAAAGCAGAGTATGGACCACAGAAAGTGACGGGGAAAGTTGGTGTTCTAGTTTATGTAGGCTTGTCACAGAAGGGTTCTTTCTTGAGGGCTCTGAAGGAAGTTAGAGAGCAAGCCATGTGGATATGGGGAGGAGGAGCTTTCAAGGCAGATGGAACAGCATGTGAAAAAGCCTTGAGTAAGGACATGCCAGGCATGGTCGAGGGAGGCCAGCGTGGCTGACGGAGAGTGAGCAAAGGGGAGAATGAGAAGAGATGAGATCAGAGAAGTAATGAAGTCAGAGTAGCAGATCATGTAAGACATTATGAACCATCTTTAAAAATCTGGATTATGCTTAAGCAAAATGGGAAAACATTGCATAAAAGATATGATATGGTTGACATGTAGAAAGTATTACTCTGGCTTCATGGGGGACAATAGACTGCAAGGACCAAGAGTGGAAGCAGGGACACAGCTAGGAGGCTATCACAATAATCCAGTTGTGAGACAATGAATTTCTGGAACAGACCGATTGCAGTGAAGATGGTGTAAAGTGGTAAGATGCCAGATAAGTTCCAAAGGTAGAGTTGATAGGACTTCCTAATGGATTGGATATGGTGGTTTGAAAAGAATAGAAGTGTCAAGGATAATTCCAAGGGGATAGAAAACAGTATGGGGTGTGAGGAAATGCAGGAAATCTGTTGTTGGTGAAACAGAAAGGGTAAGGCAGAGTTGTGGTGGGATTATCCTAGAAAAATGGGTAGAGACCAGTCACTGAGAGCATTGTATGCATAGTAGGAGGCCTGGACATTTTGTTGGAAATGGGGACTAATTGAAAGGATTTCAGCAATGGAATGGTGTGTACAAATAGTAGTTTTCAATGAGTCTCTCTGACATTAGTGTGTAGATGGGATTCAGAGGCAATAAAACTGGAAGTAAAAAAGCCAGTTAGAAGGCTATCATAGCTATCTGGTGAAAGGCGATGGGACCTAACTTGAACAGAGGTTATGAAAATGTAGAGAAAGGAATGGATTTGGGGAAATATCTAAGAGGTATAAAACTGGGAGTATCTGCAAGTTGATTGGATATGGGGGATAAGGAACATGGGAGAGTCTAAATTGACTCCTAGATTCTGGCCTGGGTGACTAAAAGTACAATCACAGCATTAAAATAAATCAGAAATGTAAGAGGAGTACGGGGTTAGATTTGTGGAGGAGAGTGATGAATCCAGTTTTGGATCTGTTCAGTTTGCATTTCCTGGCTATATCAAAGTGGATAGACCAAGCAGGAAGTCGGGTATATGAACCTAAAGCTCAGGGGAGAGTTCAGGGCTGGTGTCAAAGCAATGGAGGTCTAAGACTTACAGTGGACAGTGTAAGATTTGCTCTTTTGGCTTCCATGTTATAAGTGGAAATGACCAGTAGTAACCTTTCTAAATAATTTATAATTATTATAGGACTATTCATCATTACAGAAATATTCCAATATAAAATTATGGAATCTATCTAGAATAAACTTTGGATTCCTTTGGGGTAAGGGTATAAAGGCATATTATTTAACAACTGCATGAGCATGCCTATAATAGTCCATTAGACACCTTGTAGGAATGGATGTTCTCTCTGTCACTGGAGGCTTGACCTTCAAGCAAGTTAGAAGAGACGAGGGACAGTGTGCACCCTGCCTTAGGAGAAGTGTCATAGAGGTATAACAGCTCCATACTAGGAAATTTCTTTCCTCATGATTGGTTTCCCTATGAGTGATATTATTCCTAGCCTTGAGATGATGTGCTGTATACAACTCTTATATGTTGATCCTAGATATAATTACCACAAAGCTTGACTCCGTTACCCTCACTTACCTGGCTGTAGGTTATTCTAATATGCAACTTAGGCAACTCGCATGTGTTGATGTGGATATGGTTCTGTGGCCATCACTGGGGCTTAAGACTCACAATTAATACATTATACAACTGGACATAAAGATTTTGGAGTTTTTATCAAATGGTTGATGATTACCTGGAAAAAGCCTAGAAGGGAAAGAATAGAGTCAAGATTGAAATCTGGACAACACTATTATGTGAGAGCCAGGCAGAACAAGAAGAGCTCATAAAAGAGATTAAGATGGAATGATCAGAAAGAGAAGAGGAGAATCAGGGAGAGAGGTGACATGGCGTATAAGCCCCTGCCTGCCTCTCTAGTCCCTTTGACCACCTCCCTTCTGGATTGCTTGGCTTAAGACACGCTGGTCTTCTTGCCATGAGGCACAATTGATCCTGTCTCTGAGCCTTTGCACTTGCTATTCGGTTTTCTCCTAGACCTTTACAAGCCTGATTCATTCCAGTCCTTCAAGTCTCAGCTCATAAGTCACCTCTTCAGAGAAGCATTTCCTGATAACACTAAACAAAAATAGCCATTCCGTGTTATTCTTTTATAGTGTTCTGCTGTATTTTCTTCTGAGCACCCACCACAACCTGAAGTTTTTTAATTCATATGTTTCTTTTTTTACTGTCTGTTTTTTCTGCACTGGAATCTTGACTCAATGAGAGCCAAAACTTTGTCTTTCTTGTTTATAAAAGTATTCCCAGGGCCTAGGACAGTACCTGCCACATAGCAGGTGGGCAGTAACTATTTATTGAATGATCAAATGTTTCAGGTCAAGGAGCAAAGTGCAAAGAGAGGTTTAGGAAGAGTAAATGGGCAACAATGTCAAATACAAGAGAAAGATCTCATGAAGTCAGAAGGTATCCATTGGATTTGACACAATCTTTGTCCTCAAACAGCTTTTGTTTATGGCACAAAGCACAGACCCTGGAAATGTACAAGGCATTTAAAAGCAGCATATCGCAATAAGATTAAATGGTACATGAGTGTGGAGGCATCAAATGAGTGACATTATAAATACTTTTTAATTTACTCCCAACATAAAAGCTCCGAGGTGTACTCTGCTCTGGTCCTAAGCCACCCACTCATTGCTCTGGGAGCTGGGAGAGTGGCGCTATTACTGAGCGTTGTTTGAAGTGATGCCTTTGGTGCCTGCTGGCTTGCAAATATTTCAGTCATGTCTCTGTTTTCAAGAGGATGAAGTGCGACTGTTTCAGCTTTTATTACTCTAATGTTGTGACTGTTGATCATATTTTTCAGTTGTAAAATTTTGACCAGCTTCATGTTAGAAAGGGATCACTAACAGAATTTTGTGATCATCTACATGAAAGAGAAGTTTTTGCATTAGAAACAGTCACTCGAACATTATTATTCAACTGGATAATGGGCTTTGATTACTTAAATATGTAAGTTCTTTATAGAGCTCAACAGATACTCCACTGCCTTTATAAATTATTTAATGTTAAAGATCTTGCATTATGGGCGACTATGCATGCGCAGAGATGGGGGAAGGAAAATCTGGTCCTCAATGTCATTTGCCCGTGTAGGCACCTTTGAAGACATCCATTGCCTTATCTGATCCTCAATGATCTTTATCCACAATGGCTGAGACATTCATTGTCTCATCTGGATCTCAGCTGTTAGTCCATTTGGGTCACCATGGAAATATTCCTTCTTCCATGAAGAAGCGATGAGTGTGCACCGTCACTTCTGGTCCAGTGCTTCTCCTGCTACCTCTGAGCCACACTTGACCAATGTCAATCATCTTTCCTCTAGTCTGCCACACCAGAGAGTGGGAAATTCTGATATTGTCTAAAGTTCTACCTGCCTAAATGTACTCAGCAGTCATTTTTTTCTCTTAAGTTTTGTCTCCTTTGGTTCAACTTAGATTCCACAAACTTCTCAGGGGTTTTGTCCCCTGCCTTGGGCTTAGACTGGGAGTATGGACAGTGACCTTCCCTTGGGAGGACACTGAAGTCCGCTGGCATTACATTTCCTTTGCTCCTACTTCTATAACATTCAGGGAACGCTGTTTTCTAAACTGCCAAGGGGGACCTAGGGAAAGCTGTGTGCTTTGTCATGATATTTTACTCTAAGTCTTTTGCTAGATTATGACTCCCTTCTACTCCTCTATCTCCTTGTTTAGGCTTTTGAACCCAAAAGCTGAGATGCAACTACTTCTTTCTTTGTTTTCCGCTTCACATTCCTTGTCTGAAACAATTAGATAGGAACAGCCTAGCTGACTGAACAGTCGGTAAGCCAAAGATGTGGTAAGAGACCACTTGAAGTGTGTGGGTGGGATCATGCTGGCTAATATTTTAACATTATTATTCCATCACTCAATTAAATGTCAACTTTTTATTTAAAAATAAGAGTTCTATGTAGTCAAATTGTGTGATTTCCATTTCAATGCCTCAAGCTCTCCATGCATTAACAGAGGGATTAGTAAGAATTCAAAGGGAAAATTAAGGTTGTAACGTAGCAGAATAGATACTAAAGAACCTTTAATTCTTGGCTTTTTCTCTGATTCTGTTACCGAGGTATTCTTTGTGTCCTTGGTATGTGAATATTTGCAGTACTAATCTACTCTAACACCCATACCCTGTGAAGAAATGATCAAGAAGTACATAAAGTAAATAAGGATCCTTATTTCGTGAATTTCATTTCATTCTCAGCCTCCCCTGGCCTCTGCCCTCTTCCAAAGCTCTGAAATCTCAACCCTCAACACACACTCACACGCACACATTTACATGTACATGTGTACATATACACATAGACACAGACACACATATGCTGGAGAGTCATTTGAATTAACAAACTCCTTTTTTGGAGTACAAAAGCAACTCTACTCAATAGTAGTTTATTTCCAAAGGCGTCTGGATTTGGAGGTTGATGGGAAGAGTAAAACCAGAGGAAAAAGAAAAAATAGAGATTTGTATCAGCATGGGTCTAGCTTCTGGTCTCCTGTGTCCATCCTTCCATCTCCTCCTTGTCTATCTTTAGGATGAGAATTGGATTACATTACACTTGGATAACTCCTGAAATGAGCTGTAAACAGTTTGGAGAGTTCGATAGATGGTGGAGAGTTAGAGAATGATGGAGAGTTAAAGAATGTCAAGGAATTGGAGAATGATGAAAAGTTGGAGAATGCTGGAGAATTGGGGAACAGTGGAGGTTGTTTGTTTTAGTTTTTAGAGAATGACATGTTTCAACAGAGAAGTCATGGAATCTGTGGTCAAGTTTGGAGAAGACCCCAAACCTCTGAGATTAACCTCTGAGACTGAAGTTGGTGGCTCTTGGGAGCCATAGAAGAAGCCTCTGAGCTTTTAGAGAAAATTAGTAATTACTATGCTGCTCATTAATGTCTTAGTACTGAGATATTTTTGTTATTAAATTACGGCATGTTTCTTTGTAATGCACTTAAATCATCTCTGGAATCTGTGTTTTATGTTCTTGATTATATGCTCCTTGAGGGCAGTGTTTGTGCTATTTATTTCTCAGGGTCCTTCTACAACACTTCATGTAATGTTTGGCTCACAGAAAGCACTTAAGGCATGCTAATTAATACTTCTTTCCACTGAAGCTTATGTGCTTTTTTTCTCCCAAGTTATTTTCAATGTATTTTGCTTTGTCTCTCTGAGTAGATTGTAAGCCTATTGAAGGCAAGGACCAGGCTTTCTACATCCTTTCATTTTCCTATCATGTGTAGTAGAGTGATAGGCTTAGATATGGGGCTCATTTAATACTTGTTGATGGATTGAGTGATTAACTAGAAATATCCTTGAGGTTCTGATTCTGGGAAATTAAAGCTTTAGTTTTCCCAATAAAACAAACAAACAAAAAATTGTCTATAGGCTAGTAAAGCATCTCTAGATTTCTTAACGGTTCTGACAATTTTACTTACAAGGATTTTTCATTTAGCAGATTTACTTGCTTGGTTACTGGTAACAGAAACTTTATTCAAATTGGCTTTCACAAAATAAATAAATGAATTAACGAATTTAATAAAATTAAATTTATTCACTCACATAACTGACAAGTCCAGGATTTTGCTGATTTGATGAACTTCTGTATCTAGGGGATCCAATGATGTCAACTCAAACAGTTCTATCTGTCTTCTTTGCTAGCCTCTGCTTTCCTCTGCAATGCCTTCATGTTAACAGACATTTTTCTCATGGTGGTCCTAGTGTTACCGAACCAAGTGGGCTTGCCTCCTGGTGAGTTAAATAAGACTCTACACCAGTGGAAGTTGTCTCACCACAGTAAAGTATATATGCAGCAAATAGGAGGCCATGAGGAATCATGCAGTCCCTGAATAAAGGGAAGCAGGAATTTTTATTTCAGTTGGGGAATGAATATTCAAAAGGGAGAGCCGGGTATTCGCTTGCACAGGCTCAGTTGGAGAACACGCTTCCACATAAGGAGGCCTAAGCTCCTCATGGAAAGATCTTTGCATTAAAAATAAGGCAAAGGTCATGGGCATAGCTATTGTGGTGAGGCTTGTTCAGTTTCAGGATGGTTGGTGGTTACATCTCCTTAACATACAAAAAGAGAAGACGGAACTTGGAAAAACAGTTAATTGCTTCCAAACCAGCCTTTGAGTTTCTCAAGGTGCCTTGTCAGTGACACTAGTGGCTCAGGTTTCCTTCTTATCCCTCTAGGAAAGGCCCAGGGCTGACACTTGATCACTCTAATAGCCTGACTAGAGTCATCTTCAAGGACTTGAACAAATCATTCTGGCTGAGGGGATGTGATATTAGAATTATCCAGGTCTGGGGTATATGCTCATCCCAGAGCCAGATGGTGGGCTCAAGTAGAATCAGACTGACACTGGGGGAGGGATCTTTTCCCAACACAAAATTAGAA
Source organism: Ceratotherium simum simum (assembly GCF_057802395.1). Lineage (NCBI taxonomy): Eukaryota > Metazoa > Chordata > Mammalia > Perissodactyla > Rhinocerotidae > Ceratotherium > Ceratotherium simum. Next base: position 24,649,716 of record NC_141904.1, read on the forward strand.
CATTATTTCCAAAAGCAAGAGAATAGACGCTGTATAGGCAAAAGCCACAGCTATCTATTAGAGATCCTCTTTTTAGTTTTTCCCAAATGAAGCCCATAGTTGAAGACATTTGTCTGTTAAAAAAATGCTTTCTTATGTAATAATTAATTTCTTCATTTCCTATTCTTCAAAGAAATTAATCTTTTTCATGACACAATATTGCATCAATATAACTATAGACAAAAAACAACCAAACAACCCTGAATGCTGTAGGTTGCATGTGTGGTTTCTCTTGGACATTTTGATAAATTGGAAATAGCTCTACAACCTTCAATCCTGTCCCTACCGCCCCTATCATCTTAGAAGACGGGGCTGGACACAGCTGCTAAAGTTTGTTTTAATACGGAGTTTTTCAGACCTAACTGTGCATCAGAATCACCAGGAGTTATTAGGGAATACTGATGCCCAGGCCCCACGCCCAGAGGTTCTTATTTAGTGAACCTGGAGAAGGAGTTTTCTGCAAATACCCTCATGAGTCTAATGTGTAGCCAGAATTGGGGACCTCTCCAAAACTTGCTCCTTTTGCAGTGACTTTAAGGGGCCTTGTAAATCAGGAATCACAATAAACACAGTTGTACCTGATGTAGTTGCAGCCTGCAACTATAAACAGCTGCACCATTCACTCCTGGTGTACCTTTCCCTCTGTCCATCATACCTCTGCAAAAACCAGCAAACACAACTGTAATCAGCGTGGAGAAGTTCACAGACAGGTTGACACCAAAGATGTGTTTTCTCTTTTGCTCATGTGCTAATTTTCTTTTCACATTTATAAACAGTGGCTGGTTTACATTTCTGGCAGGGCTCTCCTTCTGAGTTAATATGCATTGTGAGTGCCAGTTAAACAAAGTTTTCCCAAGAACTTTAGCATTGTTTGTGGTTTAGAGGTCACTCATAATGGCTTAAAGAGTTTAGCTGGAGTTTTGATCTTGCATTTTTTGCTTTTCCTGCAGAATGCTATTATTTTTTCTTAATTAATTAAATATGTTTCTCCAAGAAGGTACAGGCTGTACAGTGAACAATTCTGTCATCTGATTTAATCTGTACATGTCTACATTTTAAAGAAATTCAGGAAGAAATAAACAGTGAAGTAGGATCCATCAATATTGGTACTAAAAAGGGGGCAGTAAGTTGATGTAGGGCAGAATCCACAGAACATTTAGAAAGCCATCAAATACACATGATGTCCCAACTTGGAGGTCTCAATGGTACATCATCAAACATGTTTCTGCTATGGCGTGATGAGAACATTTGGTACGGCTATAGGTCCAGTAAATTTATGACCTGAGGATCTAGGAAAAACTGGATTTAAAATATCTGTTCCATTATTTCCATAAATCATTAAAATATTGTGGAAATTTCATTATTCTGGCATAGAAACAACATATCTCAGATTGTTTTCCTTTCAGCTGCCCCTAAAATATCTGATTTTGGGTTTGGAAAATCAGAATAACACAAAAATAGAGCAGATAAGTCTTGTAGGGAAGTGCAATTAATAGAATTCAGGAGTGATCCTGTTTTCAATTCAGAGAGACCACTGAACTGTCTTATCACAGATTATGAGAGGATTATAGGAAATTAAAAGACCAGAGTAAATGAAGCTGTATTTGAATTTTCCCAATCTTACAGTCCAAACTCCACAACAAAGCACAGTAAACCTCCTAATTGATTCCATAAAGCTTGACTTGAGTCAAAGGGAAATTTAGCTTTTGAAATTTACATATAAACTGAAAGATAGCCCAAGAATTTGCTAGTTGTTTCTGGTCTGAATTTTATTACTTTTGGCCAAAGACTCTACAAGATTTACCTAGTAAGAAGGAGATACAGTATGGTCTTCTAAAATAATTTATGAAAATTGAAATAGAACAAAGTTGGAATGAGATATTAAACATAAGAAGTGGTAGTGTTTTAAAGGTGATATCCTGGGGCCGGCCTGGTGGCGTAAGCGGTTAAGTGCGTGTGCTCTGCTGCGGTGGCCCGGGGTTCGCTGGTTTGGATCCCGGGCACGTACCAACGCACTGCTTGGCAAGCCATGCTGTGGCAGCCTCCCATATAAAGTGGAGGAAGATGGGCACGGATGTTAGTCCAGGGCCAGTCTTCCTCAGCAAAAAAAAGAGGAGGATTGGCAGATGTTAGCACAGGTCTGATCTCACAAGAAAAAAAAAAAAAGATGATATCCTAAAATAACTTATCAGGCCAATAATAATTGTTTATTTCCTGATGTAGAAAGTATTTGATATTTAGCTGTGCTATATGCAATTATCCAGCCACGGAAATTAGCAAAGTCTGAGGGCATAATGAGACAGAAAACAACTATGTAAATTAATTGAATCTCAGGCCTGACTTAAGGGAATAATCCTTTACTTGTTTATGATGCCAATGTGAGATGAATCATCCCACTAAAAAACACAATATTTGAGAGTTCCTGTTGCTCCACATCCTCACCAACATTTGGTATTGTCAATCTTTGTAATTTGAGACATTCTGGTAGAAGTATAATGGCATCTCATCATGGTTTTAATTTGCATTTCCCTGATGACTAATGATATTGAACATTTATTCATGTGCTTTTTTTTGCCATCTGTTTATCTTCTTTGTAGAAATGTCTGTTCAAATCTTTTGCCCATGTTTTATTGGGTGCTTGAGTTCTTATCATTGAGTTGTACAAGTTATTTATATATTCAGATGCAAGTCCTTTTTCACATATATATATTGTAAATATTTTCTTCCAGTCTGTTGCTTGCCTTTTCGTGTCTTTATTGCTGCCTTTAGAAGAACAGAAATTTTTAACTTTGATGAAGTCCTATATATAAAAATTTTGCTTTTATGGTTTGTGCTTTTTGTGTGGTAAGAATTTTTTGCCCGTTCTAAGGCTGAAAATATTTTCTCCTAGAAGCATTGTGGTTAAAATGACTTTGGAAAACCACATGAAACGTGATTTAATTTTTATAAAATTAAGCATATACTTATCATATAACCCAGGAATTCCACTGGTAGGTGTTTACCCAAGAGAAATAAAAACATATGTTCATAGAATGATTTGAACACAAATGTCTATAACATCTTTATCCATAATATCGGATACCCAAATGGAAACAACTCAAATGACCATCAACAGATGAATGGATAAAAATATATATATATATATATATATATATACACACAGCAATAAAAAGGGAATAAACTACTGATACGTGCAACAACATGGGTTAACTTTAAAACGTTATGCTCAGTGATTGGAGACAGATACGAAAGAGTACAAACTGTGTGATTCCACTGACTTGAAATTCTGGAACAGAAAAAACTAATCTACAGTGATAGAAAACAGATCAGTGGTTGCCTGTTCCTAGAAGTATGGGAGAATTTGACTGGGAATGGGCGTAAGGAGACTTTTTGGAATGAAGGACATGTTCCATATCTTGATAGTGGTAATATAGATGGTATATGTGGTAATATAGATGTCTATGCTTGTCAAAATTCATCAACTGTCTGCACTTTAATGCACTTTAAGGTATATAAAACCAGGAAAATTTGATTAAAAAAATACCGCAGGGTTAGCCAATAATGATATGCTTATTGGAAACTCATACTTACTGACTGGCTTTTAAAATGTGATGATTTTTGGTAGAATTTCCAGCTCTTAAACCTCCAGATCATGACATTGTCATTTATATTGTAAAATAAGCCATTTTCCTTAATAGAAATTTGAAAAATTCAGAAAAGTTAAAAGAATGAAAAGAAATTACTCCTTGTCTCAACACCTAAATTCAACCTTTTTTCTATACTTTGTATTTTTCTTTTTCGCAGTTGTAATCATACCCTTTATTTACATGTTACATATTACATTTAACATGTTACTCCTTTGTCATTTAACATTATACAAATTTTTCCAAATAATCCTATAGTTTTTATAAATACCATTTTTAGTTACATAATATTCAGAGAAATATATACCATAAATTATTAAAAAATATCTCCTACTTTTGAAAACTTTTCCTTCTTGTTTGCTTTTGAATTTTTTCCCTCTCTAATGCTATGAAGATTAACATACAACAGATTCCCCACTTAGGATTATTACCTGGTACAGATTCCCAAACACCTTGATCAAAGGGTAAGACAGTCAACACTATTACCTGTAACCAAAAGATTAAAACCTGCCCCTTCTGCATGGCTTTTCTCTTAGGTTTCCATTCTAGAAAATCTTTTATCATTCTCACTTTCCGATGAATTATTGTTTTTCAAGACAGGGAGCTAAGGAGAAAGAGGATTTTCACCTACTCTTCTGACTGTACTGCGTTGCCTGAATTAGCCTCATCTATCTGTCAAAGTGCCCAGAAACCATGATGATAGGAGCTGTGGAAATAGATATCTAACATATGGGAACCTGCTTATAATTTCTTGCTCACAGCATTTATCCCACATACAGCATTTATCTTTAAAAGAGCAAGACTAATGAACCCGTATGTATTGTTTTCTACTTATAGCATATCCTCATTTGAAATACATCCCATGGAAAATAAAACTCTGCTAATGAGTAAGGAATTGCAGTGTTTTATGGTGAGTAGTGTCATAATGCCTTGGTGTAATTCTTGCTTTTGCCACTGACCTTAATGGGTCATTTTTTTTTTTTTTAAATCAGAGAGGCAACTTTTTGTCTGTAAAATGTTTTAATCATTTCTGATCTAGAGTACTACGTAACTACACTTTTTAATAAAAATTAATCTTGCTTCAAGAAAACTGAGATTGGCCAAACAGATTACTGAGGAGGTGTCCATTTGGGGAAGTTACTTTTGTGTTGACAGAGGACTCGTAACAGCATTCCCAGAAATGTTGAAGCCCTTGAAAGAATTACAACTATGGCTTGATTCATGAAAATTCAGATGATGATCAACTCCTTCAGTAATACATCTGTTACCTAAATGATAGACAATGTAGAATAGTGGTTAAGCCCTGTTGTTTAAAAGCTGTGTGTTTTGGGGCAAATTACATTTTTTCCATCATCAACATTGGTCACCCAACCCACCTGCAACAGTACCTATCCTCTTTTTTCTTACTATTAAAATGAAGTACATATCCTTTCTCTTTTCAAACATTGGTACCTCCATACGTGCTACAGATCTGATCCTCTCTCACTCTATTAAGGTCTTTGCTCATTTGGTCATTCCCTCTCTCTCTTATATCATCAATCTTTCTCTTTCTAAATGATCTTTCCCATAATGCAAATGTGCTGTATTATCTCCCATCTTTATACTTCCTTTACTCGGTAACCCTTCGTGTTACTGCCCCATTTCCCCACACCTTTTCATAGCTCGGCTTCCCGAGACTGGTCTGCAAATGTTCCTTCCACATTCTTGTAGAATTCACTCTTCAGCAAATTCCCAAATGGCTTCCACCCCTGCTACTCCACTACAATTGCTTTTGTTAAGATCATTAAGAAGCTTTCCGGATCAATTTCAAAGACCGATTTTCTGTCTTTACCTTTATTGACTACCTAACAGCATTTAGTGATATCTTTGGTAAAATAGGACCCCAGTTCTCTAAAATTGGCCAAGAAGAAGAACCTTCAAATGGGAGAGAGGTAGCTGTGCCTCTAGACTTTTCTGTCTATTCCCAAGATGCATATTTCCTTGGGAAATCATATATTGGCATAGAGGCCTATGCTCCTTCTCTTCTCTAACTCCAAATCTAGATGTGGACTTGAGGTTCTTCCTATTATATCTCTCAGTACTCCTAATCCAGATGTAGACTTAAGACTCTTCTTTAAGATCTCTCAGCACAGTGGGAACATATAAAAAAATATAACCAAAAACTCAGGAATAACAAAAGAAAATAAACCCAGACAGAATCTATCAAGCCAACATTCTGGTCTTCAGGTATGGCTTATTTGTCTGTAGCTTAGTGTTCCCAAAGTGCTGATTCTTAAAGAATGGTTTGTGGTTTCATGGTTGCCCATTAAGGATCTCCTTTAGATACAAGTCTTTTCTTTTATACTCAGAAATTAGAGGCGAACAACATGCCATCTCATGGTGTTTATTTTTGCATGTGACCAAGAGCTATATATGAATAACCTATTGAATAATGCCAATTATAAGTTGGTATTTATATATGAAAATGACTAAGTAACTAGATTCTGTCAAGAACTTTATTCTACAAACAATTCTGGTGGCCACACATTTGGCAACATTGCAAAGCTCCCTCTGATAATAGCACAACCAAATAAATACCACTGTTAAGTGTACATGGAAAGGAAAAGGGATCTTTGGCTTGGCTTATGAGGGTGGCCACACAAACTCTAGAGAGCCGCTGGTCTCATTTTTGTCTCCATGTGGTAGATGTCATCTTAACAGCACCCTCCAGAAACCAATTCTCTCTCAAAGTGGATGTCAAGAGGAAGGCCCTCAGAATAAAAATTTGAAGTTGGTACTTTGAGGTTGGAGTTAAGGGAAGCTCCTATATTTTGGGGGGGTACCTTGTTGTCTTGGGCCTGTACTTTATGAACTCTGGATATGTTTGAGGCAACTGGTTCCATAGTGATGGGGGATAGGTAGCCTCTGTCATGTTGAGGCAGACTGGGAACAAGGCAGGGAGTCATCCCTTTGTTGTGGTGGGTTCCAGGTTTTTGGATTTCTGGGACCAGTGAAGTTTAAAAAGTGAGAGAGCAACACAGAACATCCAATTTTTTATTTAACTAAATAAGGACACTAAAAAAGCAAGTATAATCTTCTATTAGTAGAAAGGACTATTTATGATAATAAGAAGAGGAAGGATATAATCTCAGAATAAATAAAATAATTATCATTTACTATATATATTATGTGTAATATGAAAATCTCACTGCAGTTTGTTCTTTTGCATTTTGCTGTACTGCACACCAATGAAAACTCCATCAGAAACTTGCTCTGGCTTATGGAAATCAATGCTCCATCAGACAGCTTTATAAAGTTATAATGTGTGAATCAGATCACTAAACTGTATATTCCTTTTGCTGTATCCTTTCTTATTTTTTCCCATCCCTGAATCCTTGGTAAAGTTTGCTTTACATATTCTTGCTTCATCTCAGTAAAAAAAAAAAATATATGAATCCATGTCTGAGGCCAATAGGCCCTCTGAAACCAGGGTAATAGCACCTGTGCTAATGTTTTAGCCATCTCCAGGAAAATGTAAATTTTAGGAAAGAGGTTCAGGATAAAGGCCCAGATGCTCGTTACATGTAGAGATGTCTCCTTGTACTATCTATTGGAGGTTTGTGGTTCAATTTCCTTAAGGGAGCTGGAAGTTTCTCTAATTAATAGAGCTTCCTCACATTTCTAGAATTGCCTTTTTGGAATCCCTGAAAAATGGAAAGGAGACAACTCAGTCTCTCCCTACTTTTTTCAGTGGTACACTGGAAGATACCAGCTTTGGCAGGTAGAATGTAAAGCAGGTTTCATTGGTGGTAGTGGAGAGGGGGCAGGGCAGAGACGTTCTCCTTGGCATTGACCCCACTGCACTGCTTGGCCACCTTTCCCTAAGTCTCTGGGCGCCATGCCTCTCTCTGATAGGGAGTCAACAGTTGGCACACAATCAATCAGGCGAAAAGCTGGCATAAGTGGCCCCTGGGGGAAGAACTGGCCTGTTGGAGGGCAGCGGGGTGAAGAAGAAGGTCACAGGCAAGAGTGACTCAGTGAAGGGGTGAAGCCGAGGAGCATAACTGCAGCTCCTCAGTGAATATTCATCTGGCAGCCACCACGTGCTTGAGTCAAGGTGTATGAGTGTTCCTAGTGTAGAAAGGTTAACTCCTTTCCTCGACCCTGACAGTTCAGCTAAAAGGTAGGGTGAGGTGTTAGTCAGGACCTTTGCCCTGTTTTGTTCATCAATTTCCTCTCTCAGTCAGATGAAATGGTGTTGAGGCTGCCCATAAAACCAATTTCCATTGAGTTCTTTCCAGACAAGCTCGATGTGGATATATGAAGAAAACTCTAAATACAGTTCTCTATCCAGAGGCAGCATTTAAGAGTCTATCGAGATGAACGCTGTGGAAGTGGGCAAACAAACAAATAAAAAAAGATAAAAATACAAAGAGAAAAGGCGAATGAGGCTCTGGGAATTAGAACTAATTTGTGGACCAGGCATCCTGTTTCTGCCGCACGGTGCAGTGTGATCTGACAAGGCTGAGTAAGTGTGGTTTTGGCTTTGCTCTGCTGAGGCATTTAACTGCATCATGCTGAGGTGGACTGAAACTTCAAGGACATCCAGTGACATATTTGTTTCGTCACCAGTCTGCCCACTCCTGCATGTATCAGTGAGCCAAAGCAATATATATATTTTTAACTTCACACCGTGGTGTCTGATTTATAATTTCCCAAGAGCAATATTTTTTTACAGTGACTGGCAGGATTTTTTGTTCTTCATTAGGCCTTTTATTAACCCACTGCCAGAGCTCTGTATCTAACCACTCCCAGTGTTTCAGTGATCATATTATCAGTAATAGCATATTTCCTCTGGGAGATATGAATACAGTCTATTGCAGGTGGAAGGCTGGGAGGAGGTGGGGACAGAGCGAAGGAGTGTTCACATTTCTATTCATGCTCTGCCTTCAGACTCTCCTCACTAAACTTGCAGATGTTGCTGACTAGAGACTTTAATGGTTCCTTAACTTTATATTTATGCATAAGATCAGTAACTTTGTTTGAACTTTCTATTCAGAAAGTTTTATAAATCTATGACACCCTACTCTATAAAAAGAAGATTGGACCACACGTTTGGGGGTGCAAATGCCTGAAGTTTCCTTAAGATGTTTGTCTTTGTCAAAAATCAAAGTCTAGATAGTTAATGGACATGGATCAGCTTGAAAAGAGAGCCATACTATGTAGGGGGTGGTTCCTTCCTGTCTGGCTGAAGAACTCAGATGAAAGGAAGTACGGAAGCCTAATGCTTAATTATTATCATCACCGCTCTTCCGTTTAGAGAGAAGGAAACTGCTCCAATTACAGGGCTAGCAGAATACTTATGAGAGGTCTTCTGGTCTCTTTCCTTACCTTCAGTCAGGACCACATATCAAAATACTTTATTCAGAAGAGAACATACTTTGTTTCTAAAAGATTTGCAGGGGAGGAAGTTCCATAAGCTTCCTTGGAATCTCGTTTAAGCTCCCAACAACACCATCTTCTTATCTCAGTATGAACATTTACTAGTAGAGTGTACTTGAACAAGTCACTTAATCTCATGGAACTTCATTTGTCAAATTTGTATTCTAATAATGATCTGTGGAACTCATTTTATTGTTGTAAAGATCAAATCAAACAACCCACTTAGAGGGGATTTTCACACCGTGAAGTACTGCACAATGATAAGCTCCTGTGATATTACACATAATTCTATTCCTGTAGCACCTCTCAAAATAAAATAAAATCAACAACGTATATTGAACACCTTAGTAGAAATGGAAAACCAACTAGCCTTCCCCCTCCCTCCTATTACCTTATACTGAAAAATATGATGGAAGAGGGTCAAAGAACATACGTTCTGTCATTAAGACAAAATATTTATATCCCTACACTTGGATATTCTTTTCATTCCTTGACTCAAGCAATGACTGGTTTCTATGTCATCTGAATTATATTCCAAATGAATAAGGAAAATAATAACCTTACCCCTTTACCTTGGCATTGAATCCATCTTCCTAAGATCTTCTTTCAGTGAGTTAGCCTGAGAAATAGAGTGAGAAGTATCTCCCTGAGGAGCCGGTACCTTCCACTAATACTGTGAGATTTCATCCTCTGCGTAATTCTATTTTATTTAGGTTTTTCTTATTGAAATACTGCCCCCCCCCCAATCACTCAAAAGTGAAGTCTATTGGGTTTGGATAGTATTTTTCTGTAACACTTTTTTCCCCTCAACAGATTGTCCATTGTACTTTGGCAGAGGCAAAGGGACTGTGATCTGGGCAAAGCTCTCAGATGTATCAAGAATATCAGTACCTAAAAAGGAGTCATTTGCTGTTAAAATAAAAAGAGAAAGAAAGAAGACAGAGAGAAAATGGGAAAGGAACTTTTCATTCTTTGCTTTTGGGTTAGCTGGGCTTTAGATGCAGTCACTGTGTGATCTGGAATGGTCGTGTGAACATTACCAACAATGTCAGCTTTCATCCAAATGGACATCACAGGAAGCTCTTGGAACTGGTCAGTAGATGATTTCTCTGACTAATATCTCCTAATGCTTCAAGACATCTAGTTTGGTCAAATATGGCACAATATGAAGATAAAGAGGAAAGACAGTTTTCAAAGTCCACCTTGACACCAAGTGGACATCCTCTTCATAAATGGAGAGAAGCTAAAAATAGTTTCCACTTGACTAACTGAATTTAACAATTACAAAACTAAGACACTGACTTAACAGCACTTCTTAAAGGATTCTTCTCCGTATCTCAAAAGGCAACTCTGTCATCAGGTCTTTGGCTATGCAAGAAAAGAATGGCTCTAATTTCAAAGGAGAAATAGAATTCCCCAAACAAGTTTGACAGTTATATGTTTATTTGATTATCCACCTAAAAAATTTTGATCCCTTTCTTTGTGCCAGACTCTATGTCAATCCCTTCTCATGCATTATCTCATTTAATTCTCACAACAAATGTATGTGGTAGGTACCATTATCATTCTCATTTCTCAGAGGCTCAAGAAGATGAGTAACTTGGTCAAGGTTATGTGGCCAGTAACTGGTGGAGTGAGGATTTGATTCATTTCTGTGGCTCTCCTAATTTTCTCTCTTCAGCATTACAATAATACCATCTCCCCGAAGAGTTAAATTACAGAAGACAAGCTGAGTAGCAGAAACAAGCTCTGCTGTCAAATTGCTTCATTCCCTCAAGGAATCACAACCATACCCTCCCCAAAGTGTCCCAAATATGTTTGCTTGTATCACCCAGGACTTTTGCCTCTGGCTGTTGTTCTCCACACATGCCACAAGGTGGCTCACTGTAGAGTGACCTCCCCTCTGAGTGTGAATTCCCAGAGGGTAAAAAGGTGTCGGAATGAATTGCTGCTTCCTGTCCTATTGGATTTCACTGGCACTAGCTCATCCCTGTCTTAAAGAATGAAGAGCCACACTTCAGCTGAAAGCTTAAAGTTGTGCTCTTTGGACTCAAAGGGACACTCATTTGAAGCTGGCTCAAATTTCTATTGAGAGTCTTTGTAAGCACCTTTTGTCTCAAGAGACCAGATGCTTTTTGGCAATTCTTTCTTCAAATGCACAAATTAAATCCAGAAAGAACTTACAAAATTTCAAGCGAAGAAGTTTGTGGCTTGATTAAAAAACAACACACACACACACACCCCCAACAACAACTAGCTGCCAGTAGAGAACACCTGGGTAGGTGAAAAGCCCCTCAAGCAATAGTTGATGGAGTTTGTAAAGAATGTCAAGATTTGCTAACTTGTGATCAAACTCTCCCTTCTCCTCCTCCACACGCACACGTGCACGCACACACACACACACACACACCCCTCCACCTTCAACATTTGGAGAATGAATTTTTTCAAGAAGAAAATTCTGTTCAGGCTGTGGAAGGGTACCATGGGGTTTGCCAGTTGCTGAGGCTGAAATGAACTCTTTCACCCTGTTTAAATATTTAAAAACAGAAAAATCTCCTGATACAGGCAAATAGGTCACGAAGTGCCAAAAAATATATCAGAGAATACATTTGCCTTTGAGATCAGAACTCCTGATTATACTCTGTCCATTTTGGTTTGCTTTATTGTTCAAATGTGAGAGTCACCAAAATCTTAGCACAAGGAATAACTCACACACACCCAGTGCCTCAGGAAAGGAGATCCCTTTCTGGGTAAATGAAATTAATGTTCTGTCATTCAAATGGGTGTTTTTAGCCTTATTGTGGTCGTTTTTTCTCTTGGAGTAGGGGACAGATCAATTTAATCTATGCTTGATGGAAGAGGATGGAGTGAGCTTGTAGACATAGGCGGGGTGTAAAAGCTTGGAAAGAGAAGATAAGGGGAATCAAAAATACTTTTCCTCTATTTGACAATTATACCTCGAGCTGACACTGTGCTAAGACCAAATCCTATCCATCTATTTTATTTTCCTTCTGAGAAAGAACAATCTATGGACCATTGGTTCCTTGCTATAAGGCTCCATTTTGCATGATTTGTTGTGAGATTTCTCTGTCCAGACTGAGAGGATTTCAGATTGATGGAAAGCCTAGAAAGAGTATGATTGAAACTTTAAATTCATTATCACTTCCTACTCAAGATTACCCTCCCCCCTTCATGTGGGCCCCTCATCTCTAGATGACCTGGGATCCATATTGCTTTTTCCATAGGTAGCATCTGACTCAAGTTAGAATTGGAATTTAATCTTAGTTTGTAGAACTCTCAGGAATTAACTGGGAAATTTGGGGCAGCCATTTCCTGCCTTGTAAACTGGGAAGCAGCAAAGAAATGTCTAGGAAGAGAGAGAGAGAAAGAGAGAACCAGCTGAGACAAGAGAGGCAGTGTATTATGAATTTCTAGTTCCCCATCTCAGGTCATCAAACTCCATGGGATACCATCGTAGCCTCATAACAAAGTCGCGTTGATTTGCCTGAATTATCTTAAGTCAGTTTTTGCTACTTGCAATCAAAAGTTTCTAATTAATACCACTCTTCGTGTGTCTATGTTACCCAAGTGTTGGCCAGAGGCGCTCTCCATTACTGTGTGTAGGAGAATGAACGGACAACAATAACGGAATAATTACCAATCTTCCAAATATTTAACAACGTCTATTTTACACCTCTTCAGTTAATCTACAGCAGTCACCAGATAAAGGTTTTCTGTAAACCTGTTTGCAGAGCTGGAGAAGTTTGATCCAAAGACTCCCTTCACCTGGGAATCTGCTTGTTACAATGCAGGTTCTGAGGCCCTGCTCCCTACTGAATCAGACTCACTGAAGGTAGATCTAGGAATCTGCGTTTTTAACAACACCTTAGATGGTTCTTAAACACAGTAGAGTTTGAACATTAATGGATTGAGGAATTGATGGTGCCAGAACTTCTGTGATTGGTCCTGGGAAAGTGAATACGCTCCATCCATTCTTCTGATGCTAGATAAGAGTCCTTCAACGTTTATTAGCAGGGCTACCTGAGCAAGTCTCTTTCTTCATATCCTCTTGGCCCAACCATCCAGGTTCACCACTTCGGCTTTTCCTTACCTCTCTTCCCAGTTAAAGTTCTTAATTAGACAGTTGACCAACTTTTTGAATCCAGAATTCTACAATTTCTTCTGGAGGAGATTCACCTGTGCAGCTGTGCGTGTGACAACAGAGAAAGTTAGTCTGTAGGTTCCCCAGGGGCCATTGGCAAGATTTGGGATAAGTTTGGTTTAAGCTCTGTAAGCATCTCTGGCATAGGACCAAGAAATGACCACTTAAAAAGGGAGAAAAAATCGATTGGCCAATCAATATGATGAATATATGGCTCCATTAGCTATTTCCCGGTCTCTAGGATCTGGATGATAGTTTCTGCATTTTCTCTGTTGTAGGTTTTTGATGGAATTAGGGGACGTTGTCACTGCTTGTTTTGAAGCTGCCTCATCTTATCTCAATGGTTAGTTTTGGACATTTCCACACTCGAGACATGAGAGACTTAAAGAGCCTCTTGGATCAACAAGTCTGTTTTCCTTCCCTAGCCCTCTTGAGAGTTTAAGACTTCTCCAGAGAGAAAATTCAGTTGCCTCCAACCTACTCATTACCTGGTGACTTCACTCAGTGAACTCGTTCCTTTGCCAGGCTGACTTGAACATTGACCCTGAATTTTTTTCCTCAAGTGCCTTGTTTAGCCACATTTTATGACTTTACTCTTGACTGAGGCATACAGGTCAAATTGTTACTTTACAAAGGGAGGTTCACAAAGTGAATACTTCTCAAGTAACTCTGGAAATCTGAGAGGGAATGGTTAGGGGATACCAAGGGGCGTGAGCTAGTTAGTTTGTTGAGCTTCCGTATTGAAAAATAGTGGCTTTACGTAGGACACAAGTACTCTCCAAAGATGTTTCTTCAAAACATACTTATTCTAGTCAAAGTAGTGCTGCTGAGAAAGGTTCCCTGGTGCAGGGTTACAGAAAGAAATTTCTAAACCCTAAGCAGACTGAAAACAGGGTTTTCAGAAATGTCCTCTTCTCTCAGAGAGAGGTTAGGTACATACAATGAGTACTGAGTCAACATTTGTTTTTTGCTAACCACTCAGTAAATTCTAACTGAGATCTTTTACTAAGCTGTAGTCCTAACAATGAAAGTGGGACCTGTTTAGCAGTTTATGTTTCTATTGTACAGGAGAATGACTTCCTAGTTTAAGTGACTATGCCTTTATTAGAGGTTATTATGATGCAAAGGGATTTCAAGTCCTTAAGTGTTATAAGGGGATAATAATTAACTCTTCTCACCTCACTGTATTTCCCTGGGGAATACACAATAGACCCCCCCCATTCAGATCACTAAATAAACCTAAGATATGAGACCCTCTCCTCTAAGAATTCCTACAAGGTATAGACATAAGAGAGGCCCTCTAGGCACTTATGACCTAGTCACCAAGTTGGACATAAAAAGACAAGTAAAGAAAATAGACTAACATGTAAGGCTCAAACAAGGTGTTTAGATAAGAGCATTGTGCATGTAATGAGGATGTTGAGGATAACTGAAGAGTCATCAAAGAAGTGGGACTTAAAACTGTCTAGGATGGAGAGTTTGCTTACAGCAATAATAGGAGATGTGATTGGAATGCTAGATTGGGGCAAAATGGTGGGCAGAATATTTTGCCAATAAAAAGTTTGTATTTCATTTTGTAGGCTACTGTAGAATATTTATTTAAGTTTTAGGTTTCCTGACTGTCCAGGCATAAATGGAATTATATTTTTTTCTAATGGTAAAAGATGGATGTGTGCCAGTTAATCAGACAGGACAAATTTGCTTACTCTCATTGAAGGGATAATGACTAACACCATAGACAATGATTTCAAGAGTGATTTTAGTCGCAGAGACTTGGTCTTAATTGTCCTCAATGAAAGCCAAGGCCACACTCTTGACACATGACTTTGTGAAGGCCATTCTGAGAGGTACACATTAACGAATTTCAAACATGGAGCTTTCTGATGATTTAATTTAATAACAAGGCTGGCACATCCCTTAACTTAACCTCCCCAAACAATAGTTGCCTCATGAAATGTTTCAGGCTTCTAGTGAGAATTGCGTAGTAGGTTCTAGGAGGCAATTTGGCAATAACTACCAAAAAGAGCCGTATAAAAGTTCAGGCCATTGACCTAGTAATTTCATGTCTAGAAATCTACCTTGTCCACGTTAGAAATAATCTGAAACACACAAAGATGCTCATTTCAGTATTATCTATAATGGTTAAAAAAAAAAAAAGAAAACACAAATGTTCAATTGTAGGCACATTAGCTATACATGATAAAATATCATAAAGCCACTGACTTGGTGGTAAATAACATAACCGGAATGAGTCTTATGACATAAAGTAAATAAACAAGATGCATATGAAACTTAGAATAGTCCTTGACATATTAGTGACCGTGCACTGGCCTTAAATATTATTAATAATTACTGTACACAATGTTATCTAAAGTATGAAAAATATGCATAGAAAAGACAGAAAAAAATATATTGGAGGGCTAATTACCATGGTGTTACTACCAGGAATGATAATCTGTGAAGAGTAATTGGTTGGGTGTTTTACAAATTTTCTACAGTAAGAGATTATACTTTAATGATAAGAAAAAAATCTATACAATCATCAAGGGAAAATTTTACCATTAAAGCTTAAGTTTGATCCTCTCTCCCTGACTTAAGGGCAATGATGTATTTGAATATCAGACATGCAGGAAGCAAATTTGTCTGAAGTGAGAGGAATTGCTTTGAATTTTCATTCATACAGAAGACCTATTCCATCCTCAGAGTGAGGATGGTAACAGCAGTGCCTCAAGAAGTCCAAAACTCTATGCCTAATACACTAACTCTCCTTAGGAGTCTGATATTAAAATTAAGTTAAGAAAAGCAATTGAGTGTCATCGGGAGCCAGGCCGCCTGGGTTCAAATCCTGGCCCCATTGCTTTCTGGTTGCATGGACTCGAGCAAGTCACTTAGCCCTCTGTTGCATCATCGCCTCATCCTTCCAGCGTTATTGTGAGGATTAGATGGTGTAACTGTAAAATACTTCATATAGCACCTTGCTCTTGGTAAGAACTCAGTAAAAGTGAGCCATTATTAAATCAAAGGCTCCATTTCTGAGGCTTGATTATAATTCTTGTGTTGGATCCTGTGGCTCCGGGTGCCCTAAGCTTCCTCTGGCCCCTGTTACATTCTTCTAGTTGTTTCTGTAAGGGCTCAAAAGAACTCCCTGTAAAATGTTTTTCTAAATTCTTTCTAGAAAGGAAAAAAACAGGTTCATAATTATTCACTCATAGGCACAAATGTCTTTTATAAACTAAGGACATCTTGCTTATACAGATGATTGGTTCAATAATAGGAGGATATCTCTAATAAATTAATTTGCTAATTATCCATCCTGGCTCCATAAAACAACTGGTCTTTAGTAAGGATGTTGGTCCATTATTCATAGGTGCCAAAGAAATGACAAAAGCCATAGAAAAGGAAGACACCTAAGGGATATGAAGGCCCAGAGAACAGTAAATAATCTCAGCTCAGAGCTGGGTTTGGTGTTAACAGTTACAAAATAAATTCTTAACAGTTACAAAATAAAAAGAGAGTGCGGGGCCCTGTACCCCTGTAACCCATGGAGAACTCACTAGGGTCTGTTGAGAAAAAGTCCAGATCTCTCACAAGTCTCAGCATTTGAGTTTTTGAAGAAAACTGTATCTGCACCACTAATTACCGTCAGAAATAGAATAGAGCTCTAGGAATATATACTTCTCAAATGTTCATCAATTGACATTATACTGAGATGCTTTCTTAAAAATATGTCTGAGGGAGTTTAGAAATCAGGTCCCCCACTCCCTGAAATGGAGTCTTTTTGAGAAGCTAGTCATACATTAATTCTATTGAAATATATGCTTCACTTGTTAGTGAAACAGAACAGTTTGAATTCACTAAGGTCACACTAAACCAGGCCTTTGCTCTGAAGTTAAAGGCTCTAAATAGATCAAAACATTCTTTGTAATGCCCTTGAGTGATCCATTTATTGCACTTAACTTTCTCATTACTTAAATGCAAAAGACTAAAGTTGAAGAGGCCAAAACATACATTTGGAAATTTCAGAAAACATAATAGGCTGAGAGAGATAATGTAATACTTCTCCATGAAGAGGAGAGCTTGAATATCTTGATTACAGCTTCCCTACCCATCCCTCACACATTCAAATCCAATATATGTGCTTTTATTAATGCGTGAGTGCAGAGATATGCATAAATGAATATTGATAAGGCAGGATACTGTATATTTATGAGGTTTTATATGTTTTCTCTTTATGTTTTATTTGTATTTATATCCAGTGCTGCATACTGTATGTATGTGTTTGTAAGTATAGCAGCTACAAAAAGAAATAAGATTTTAATCGATTTCATAATATTTTGCAACCACATATACACTATCATCTATTTTCACTGATGTGTATTGGTATGGGGGGGTGACATTTTCTAGTGGTCTCAGTGAGGACTTGTAATAAATATCTTAGTTCTCAGGCAAGACTTTATAAACAACCTTGTGTTATAATGCAACTGTATCCTTGAAATTTTACGTGCATAAAAGTCAGAAATTTGGAGTTGTCATAGTAACATTAATTCCGGCCCTTTCCAAAAGTGCAGTATTTTGTCATATAGCATAAAATGTTAATGCTTGTGCCTCTGTGACTCGGCAATGAGACTGAGTTACACATTTGCCACAGAAATCATGAGTTTGGAGAGCTTTACTGTCGACATTTAGAATCAGAGGCATAACATGTTGCACTAAATTTCCCTAATTAAAAAAAAATAGAAGGCAGAGTAACAAACTGGACAAAAGGGCAAAGAACAATGATTATTATTTTTGAAATGAATTGAACAAATGGAAGAAAGAAATGGGAAGATGTTAAAACATTTGTTGGGAGAAACTTAGTCACCCAGACATGTTTATTCAAATACAGTACACATTTGAACAAAGGCTCCAGCATCGAGGTTGGTGCATTTTGCCATGAATATACAGGTCTTGGTTTAGGAGAAGCAACAGCTGGATAAAATGCTGCAGCCAACAAACAAGGCAGAATGTTGCGTCTCTGTCCCCGGGGATCCGCAAGAAGGAAATAAATAATCATCTTTTGGGGGCAGGATAAACAAATACCTGTCTGAAGACAATACCTGATCGGGGGTGGTTTTTTGGTGTTTTTCTAGTTCTATGATTGTATGTTCTCTAATAAAAGAAAATATTTCTCAGTGTGCATATAAAGCCTGAAGATGTGAGCTGGATGCAATGCTGATGTTAATTGCACAGATGAAGGTAAAAGAAAAGTCTTATTTTTGGCCTCTATGCTGGAAGCCCAGAAATGGCAGGAGTGGGGATGGGATGGGAGAGGTGAAAGCGGTTTGTGTCTCCTCTGACTATCTAATGATGTTGGCAGCACCTCAAATGAAGACCCTCTGGCATCGGAACTCAAAAGCAGCTTTACCTGAAACCAGAGTTAACCTAAGCATCTGTGGTCTTTCACAAGCACCTGTGCTCAGAGTGTTTTTGCTTCCTACACTGGTCCCATCTCCTTGATTGAGGCCAGTTATGACCGGTATACCATGTCTCCGAATCACGTTACCCCTCTTCTCATCTCCTGCTCTTTGTCGTTCTAATATTATTACCTCTCATGTCAACCTTTATATGCTTTTATACTCATGTTACCATTTGCACAAGAATGTTTAGTCAGAATTCTCTGAGAATCTATGATAATATTGATTGGAATCTATCCACATAGCTCGTTTTTAAGGAAACCCTTTACCTTTGTATATACTACATTCTCTTGGGTCTAGAAATCCTGGCTATTAGAATTGGTACGTGTGCGTGTTGAGTGGTGGTTTCCCCCTCCAAAGGAAGCTTTTGTTACATTGATGGTGCACCTTATAATTGACAGCATCCTAGAATTCAGGAAATGCAGTCATTTCAATGTCCTTCACAGTCTGGTCTTTCCAACAACTCTGAGGCCACATGTGATTTTGAAGAGAATATCTTTTTATTTATTTTCCTTCTGAAGTAGTTCTGGTCCACGATGCTGCAATAGTTGTTATTATCATTCTTATTTTAATGTTGGTCACCAATTTATTCCTAAACCCACTGCAGTTTTGTTCCGCCCCCATCACACTCCTGTAGGTATCAATGGTCACCAGTGGTCACCTAATATCCACAGTCCGTGAAATGTCGTCGTCTTTGCGTTCCTCATGTTTGTTACATCTCTACTGAAACTGTTGACCACTCTTCCCTCCTAAAATTATTTTTCCCCGTGAGTTTCCTTAAGTTATTTTTTGGGGGTTTTTCTACCCACCTCCTTAGGTGCTTCCCATTATGGCTCTTCTGCCTCCTCCCACTCTTAGATATCACCTCTTTCTGGGATTCTGGATGTGCTTTTCCTGTTACCTACTGGATTATTTCACCCACTCCCTCAGCTACAATTATCACCTATATCTGTTCTGTCCAATAGAGTAACCATTAGCCATATATGGTTACTTAAATTTGAATTAAATACATTTAAAATTCAGTTCCTCAGTCACACTAGCCACATTTCAAGTATTTACTAGCTACGTGGGCTAGTGGCTACCACATTGGACAGCACGGGTGGAGAAGCAAAGTGGGAACAAAGTTCAGCATTCAGTTATTCAGGTGTTTTGGCTCACATGAGACATTTAACTTTTGAGTCTGGAAGTAGTTGGTAGCAGTGGCTCTTATCCTGTTCTCTGCTGAAACATATAAGATGAATGATAACCATTTGAGCCCAGATTTTGATAGCACCCAAAAATATCTTTCTGGGAGGTAATGCTCTACACTGATTCGAAGTCATTTCAATTATTCATGATATGATAGCAATGGCCTGTGGCTTAGAGAAGATAGGCTGTTCATGGAAAACCATTTTTAGAACCAGTGGAACATCAGCTCCTTATATGCTTGCACCTCCTGTGTTGACATGCCCCGAGATTTTCATCATCCTGAAATCTTCCTAAAACAATCCTTCTGTCTCTTTTGTCTCTGTTCATGACATCACTTTTTCCATGTTCCCCAGACTGGGACTGTAGAGTCAGCTTTGCTTCCTTCCCTTTCCGTGTACACCATGTTCATGCTCCCACCATGTCTTGCTGGCTTTGTCATTGTCCCTTGAATCCCTCTTCCCCTTCTCAGTCCCACACTCACTTTGGAAGGTCAAGCCTTTACGATAATTCAGCTGGATGACTGTAAGAGCTCTATCCATTTCCTCATCAAACCTCCTTACACTGTCTGGGTAGCAGCTGTGATCATTTTCCCCTTATTTAAACTATTTCCCTGATTCCTCAGGGCCTACTCAAACTCCTTAGTCTGGCATTCCTCAATGCTAACACCAGTCTCCTTAGCCTGGCCTTCTAGTGACTTCAAATTACTTTTCCTCTCCCATTCATTACCTTTCCCACCCCGTTACCATCTCTTCCAAATGTTTCCCTTCTTTGTGGTACATAGCACAAGTCATTTTCTCCATGAAGCTTTTTCGTGAGTTCTTACTTTTCACACCCCAATTGACTGGGATGTCTATGTCTTTAGCTATGTCCATACCCATATCAGGAGTCAGCAAACTATGGTCCTCAGGCCAAATCTAGTCCACCTCCTATTTTTGTACTGCTTGTGAGTTAAGAAAGATTGCTACATTTTTAAATGTTGAAAAAAACAATAAAAAGAAAAATAATATTTTGCAATATGTGAAACTTACATGAAATTCAAATTTCAATGTCCATAAATAAAGTCTTATTGGAAAGTAGCCGTGCCTGTAGATTGAGATATTGTCTATGGATACTTTTGGCTGAAATGGCAGAGTCCAGTAAGTGACATTGACTGTATGGCCAACGAAGTCTAATTTACCATCTGGCTCTTTGTGGACAAAGTTTGATGACCCCTGATCTATACTCATCTTTACCTCAGTATCTGTATATAATATTTGAAATACTCATAACACTTTGTTTATATCTGTATCATTGTCACTTGGCTAAGTTCATCTGATAGTTGTTTGTTTACGTGTCTTTCTAACGTGTCTTTCACCTGACAAATTATAAGCCCCTTGAGAGCATATTGAATATATTGAATTTATTATTCGTTTTTGTATCCCTTGCCAGCACTTAGCACAAGACTTTGCACAACAAAGTGCTCACTAAATATTTTCATTGAAGTGATAAAATATGGTTTGGTATGCAAAATCACTTCAGGCTTAACTTTGGTGTGAATTACAGCATATTATAATATATACTCTTATATACACTCAAATACACACACAGTACATGTATACATGTATAGTTATTCATAGCCAAACAAAGGTAAATATTTATATCTGCGTGGTGTTTAAAAACAGAAGTTTGCGATTTCTATAGAGATAAAATTGATATAATAGCATGGAAATAGATTGAGATGTTTATCAGCTAGGGACGCCTATTCCAAATATTTTATATTTGAGCTGTCACCCATACTCCCAATTGAATTGCAATATTTTCCTTATCTGATAAATGCTTAATCCTATTGTAAGTGGTGGAAACAATTACTCATTTGAGCTCTCATATTTTCAGCATATTCGATCTTGTCAAAGAGGATGCCTTTGACTATCAGTTAACGTATTTGTTGGGTGAAGCAATAGACAAACAGCAAAAGTGTGCTGGTTGCAGGATGGTTAAATGTCACGTAACACTTGGTTTGGTAGCCCAGAAAAATGTCAGTGATCCTACCTTTCTTGGAGTATGTGCTTTGACTTTTGCCACATTAGCAAAGAATTCAGCTAAGTAATTTCTTTTGGGCTCCTTTGGCCAAACTGTACATATTTTTTGAGAAAACTGGCAGGAGTTAGGGCAGGAGTCCATGGAAGAGAGCCACACTGGTTGACACTGGAAAGCTTAGACCTCCATCCTTGGCCCCAGGAGCATTGTGGTCTAATCTCTGGAAAGCCTTGTAAGAGTGGATGAAGAAAGAGGCAAAGGGAGGGAGGGAGTTATAGTCAGAATCTTCTAATTTGTGGGTATAGCTTGAAATGTTAGGGATTGGAGCAGTTTGGCATGTAAGTATGAAGTATTTTGAACAGTATTGGACTTTAAACGTTTGCTCTCAACTTCTCTTTTCTGCAGAGGTGACATGGTGTACAGTTATTCAAATGCAGACATTAGCCAGACTTTGACCCTTCCCAAGGCCGGATGTTACCATTGTACACGATCCCCCGCCCCCATGGATTTGTAGAGTGGAGATGGCTGCCCATTGGATAGCATCAGCTGTGGATGGCATGCATTTCCCCAGGTTAGTGGGAATTTCACCCACTTCCATCTACTGCTACCCATGACAGCATGGTTGAACCCAAGGGAGTAAAAGAGGCATTATTAAAGGAATAACTTTGAATCCACAAAGCATCTGCTAATTTTAGTTCAATATTTCTTGTAATAAGAAAATGTTGACATTTCATAACCGATCTCACATGTATATCTGCCTATACAATGTATTTGAGATTTGCTTATCTATAAAATCAATTTAATCTTATTATCACAATTATCAATAGCTTTTAAAAAATATTTTGATTACACAAATAATACATTATTAATCCAGAGAAAATGAAAAAGAAATTAAAAACACTTGCACACAATTCCTCTAGCCAAAGATAATCAGAGTTAACATAGTAGGCATAAGAGATGCTTTTTCATCAAAGCTCCAGGTGTGTGTATGAATTTTCACAAAAATAGGATTATATTAAGCATATGGATTTTTATCTTTTTATTTAATAGTATACCTTAAACATATTTGCATATTATTTAATACATGTTTAAATCACAATTTTGACTAATGCAAGTGTTCCAATATACGGATATACCACAGTTTATTTAGCCAGTTCCCTGTTATTGGACATTGTAGTTATTTCCCGTTCTTTTGAAAACAATGTTATGATGAAACCATTGTGTATTCATCTTGTCACACTTATCTAGATTATTTCCTTAGGATAAATTTTAGGGATAAATTTGCTGACTGGAGTAGTAGGTGAAATCCCCAGGCATTGATTTTATAGCCAAATTGTCCTCCAGAAAATTCGTACCTATTTATACTCCCAGCCTCAGTAAGACCCCTATCCCCACCCCTGCCCAGATATTGTCATTGTAAATATTTTCCTGTTTGAAAAAGAAAAAGGTATCTTACTCTTGTTGTCTTTCACATTTCTAATATTATTCATGAGGTTAAATAGGTTTGTGTGTGTGTGTGTGTAGTGACTAGTTTTCTTTTGGGTGAATTGTGTGGTAGTTAAAAGCGTATAGGCTTTGGAATTAGGATGTGTGGCTCTATTTGTAGTTCCAGTAGCTCTGTGGCCTTGGGCAAGTTAGTTAAACACCCTATACTTCAGCTCCTTCATTTATAAAAGGGGGAAACCAATAGTGCCTTCTACACCAGCTTGCTGTGAGGAGTAAACAAGATATTTTATATAAAATACCTTAGCATAGTTCCAGGAACATAGTAAGCATTGGTGAAATGTTGCAGGTTGCTGGAGAGAAGGTTATCAAAGCACTACTAGCACCCACTTTTATCTTCTTAGGTTATCTTGGTATGGCAATGAGTCAAGGGCTACATTTATGGACTCAATCTGAATTGGTCTAGTTTGATCATAATTCTAGAGATGCTTAAGAAGTAAGTGTGGGTACAACTACAAGTTGGTCTTAGAACCATATCAGAGTCCCAGCAGAACCCTGGAATGAGGGGGACCCAGGGCCTTTTCATATTGGATTTCAGAGATTAGACAAGAATTGAATTCCTTAGAACCTGTATATGGCTTCTTTCCATCAGGTCCTGTAACACTTGCCGATACCTGACTTGAGCCCTACTGTTTAGGAAAGAAACCCTCACCAAAGAAGAAATTGTATTTGAAGGAAGCAAAAACACTGCTAGAGCCAGAAGTCTACTTGGAGTGGGAGTCTGTGGGCTTGCTGGCAAAGAGGCTGAAGTCCTAGCCTTGCCGATAGCCACAGAGCCCATGCGGCTGTGGATATTTTGAAGACATTTCTTAATCCTGTGAGAACTTTTCATCCATCTGTGTGATTTTCGATTTAAGTGACCAGCTGCTTTTAAATAGACAAAGCATATGACATGGGCACTCAGTACATTTTGAGAAGCAGGAGGGAATTTATTCACTTAAAACTGCATTTCTGTCCCTCCTGCGTGGTTCACCCCTGAATTATCTTCCATCCAACATCTAACGTTAGTAGGAAAGACTCCTGCCACTCCACTTTTCCAAATAAACAGCACCTTTTCATCCCGGGGCTGGCTTCTTCAGGCTTCTTATGGTTGCCTTTTTAGGGCAATTGAAATCTGGGTTGATTTTCATAAGGATTGCAGGAGAATGAGAGCGAGAAGTTTCAAAGCATGCCTTGCAGCGCAGGTGAGAAAGTACTTCAAGGTTTTGAACCCGGCTTTCCCTCCGTTTTCTAGTGCCGACCGAAATGCAATCAATAAGCCAGCCTAGTTAAGAAATGAGTCATTTCAGAGATTCAGGAGCACTTCATACTGGATCCGGTTATTTAGCACAGGTGTTTTAATAATTGTAATATATTGAAAAACCTCACACTGCTGGGTGGCCCTCAGGCTTACAGTGGTTGCCTCCTGCTTGTGCCCAATTCTGCCCTTGAAGACAAGGGGAATTGTGAGCCTGCAATAATTTTAAAGCCGTGCCTCAGACTGAAATTGGATAGTGTTTGAGTTCTGGCAGCTGCTACACCTTTGTCTGGGATGAGCTTGACGTCTGTGCTTTCTGGAGGCATTTCTTTGTGTCTGCATTTACAATTAGCACATTGAAAAAGAGGGATGGAAGGGAGGACCATACACTGTGTGGGAATCAGAGAGACTCCTGCATGCCACTCACTGCATTTTTTCCCAGGGAATCTCAGGAACACATGAAGCACAGGTGGTAACGTGATGGAGGGGAGGGTGAGTGTAAGGGGGGTGATAATTGATGGGGGCCCGGAGTCCAGATCGCAGCTGTCCCCAGGTGCGCCCAAGTGCATCTGTTCTTCTGTGAGGTACTACGCAGTAGCAGGTTTTGGATTATTTAAGCAGGGGAAAACAAATCAAGAAAGTTAACAAAGCTCTTGGAGGAGCAAGGTGAGGAGGTGTGATTGCCACATGTGAGGAAGGAAGCTTTCAGGAAGGGAATAAATTGAATCAGGGGGGTTGGCACCCAGTATCAGAGACACCTCGCTTCGTATCACCTGCGAACTTTGTGGTTCTCAGACAGGCGTGCAGGTGGAGGTGGGGAGCTCATTGGCTCCACACTGTCCCACTCTTTTGAGTAAGTGTTGGATTTTTATCACGTGGTAAATTTGTGTGAAACATGGAGGGGAATTATAAGACTGGGATGAAGTTGTACTCTTTCTGTCTTCATTGTTTGTTTTTTTTTCTCTCTTTCTTTCTTTTCATCTTTATTGGGACTACAGGAAGGAGGTAGAACTATCTGCAGCTACCAGGAATGTTCTTCCAAGCCAGTGTTCCCCCCAAGTCTCCCTGATGCAATGATATTGGTAAAAGAAATAAATTCATTTACTGGATGTGATACTTAATGCAGACCCGAGTCTGGAGTCCCACTGTCTGTCCCGAGTCAGTGAGGAGGAAGGCCAAATTGACAACATTGGGATGATGGGAAACCCAGGCTATTTGTCATCCACAATTCAGATCATATGATATATTTTGAGATTTCTCCTGACATAGTTTATATTGGAAAAGTCTTGAAAGATCTTCACTGTGTAACAGTAAAATCTGACAGTGAGAGAAACTGGTTATTTCTTTTCTTTTCTTTTTTTAATATATATATAACTTTTCAAAGAAGGTGTTAAGGGTTTACCTGTTTTGATTTATGGGTATATAAAGACATTGTAAGAGAAGTTAGGTCAGAGCATAATTGGAAGTTTTCTTACTGTCTCATGATGCTTCCTACATTAAGTGACTTTGGCAGATAATTTCTTCCGTAGAGTAAGTGGCTGGTGGGGCAGCCATTCAGAGGAAGTGGTGCTGAAGGAGAGGCATGGCAGATCCATGCAAAGGGTATTCTCTGCACCTTAAAAGTGTATGATGAAGAATGAAGTGTCTTGGATGCTAAACAAATTACTACAAAGGGCAAATTCCCCATAAGGAATTCTGATAACTGTTTACCACAATATTTGGGCTCAAATTACTTTTATTCTTCTGCATTATTAAAAATATATCAATTGATATATTTACTATATCCAATATATATATTTATAGCTGTGTGGAGAAAAATATAAGGCTCCTATTTCAAGACGAATGACAACAAAGCAAGTAAAATCATTCTATGGAATGCTTTGAAATAAATATTTACTTTAGGGCAAGAAACAACAATTTTTTTCAGTGTTACAACCCAGGCAGTTTTGAACATTCAGTACCAATGTTTAAAAGGTGTTCTTCACTGATTCTTTGGTAAACTCACTGAGTCCATCAGATAGCGTGCTTTTGACTGCAAGTAACAGAATATGCTATTAAAAGTGGATTAAATAATGAGAAGAATTTACATGCTCAAAAACAGGAGCATTGGAAGTAGACAATTCCAGGATTTATTAAATCCTCGGTCCAGAGATGATGCTAATGACCAAAGTTCTTTCTGTCTGTCCATTCTCCCATCCTCAGTTTGTTGGCATTTTCTCTCTGTTTGTTTCCTCAGGGAAACAAGATGATTGCTGTAGTCCTAGAAGCCAGGTCCTCACACAACCATGTGGAGAGACAGAAAAGAGGAAATTTCTCCTTACATGTCTCTTTTTGTCAAGGAGGAAAATTTCTTTTCAGAAGCTCCTTAGCAGACTGCCCTGTAAGTCTCATTGGCCGGGGTTGTATCACATGCCATTGCCTTACCTAATGACTTACAAGAACAATGGGATCACCAAGAATGGCTTAGATCAATTGACACACTGTGCATATTAAATTTTGATGCAACTGTTTTCATTCTGGGACATTTCTATATGCAAAATCCACATTTCCTGATCCTAAGAGAATAACGTTAAATTTAAAAGATTATTTGACAATAAAAAGATGTTTTAAAAAATAGAAAACAATTGTCTAGTATCATGCACACTTAACACTATTGCTACATTGACCTGTAAGCTCCGTGAGAGGAGGAGGTTTCCATCCTTGTAATGTATCCCCAGTGCATGGAATAATGCCTAACCAGTTAGAAAAGCTCAATCCGCATTTGTTGAAGGAATAAATTCTTGCTCCATATCCTTCCCAGAGCCCCACTGGGTCCCTCACTCATGTCCTGATTCTCTCATCCATGAACGTCTCTCTATCCCGGATCCATCTTGAAGTCCCACCACATTCCTCAACCAGTATCTGAGACTTGTCCATTCCTCACTCCATAGCTGAAACCCTGCCCATTTCTCCTCCCAGCTCCGATGCAAACCCACCCCTTTTCCGAGCTTCTCCAGTTATTTCCAAGAGTCATTGACAGTATCTCAGGTGTCCATGAACATTTCTCCCACATGTTAAACTCTACCCCCCTTGGTGATATGTCACCTGTGAAGCCATTTGGGAGGGGTGCCTCGCTGTGGCCACAGAGGCTGGTACTCCCCTCTACCAAAAAAAAAAAATCACTGATGCTTCTACTGAGGGGGGCTGCCTCCCAGCTCTCAGATCTGCAAGCCCTTGCTCAGGCTGTAAAAGCAGTGCTGGATTCCCAGAGGTCCTCACAGCCTCGGGATCACACAGTGCTCTTGGCAGAAAAAACAAGAAGGCTCCCCTTCTCATGGTGGCACAGTTTCTCATATAATCACCAAATAGGGCTTCTTTGTTGTCTTCCAGAGTTCTTCAGTTTCTTCCTATGAGACTTCAAGCCCTGGCATGAGTCCTCAGGCTGGGGAGCAGATACCACAATGTCCATTCTGTTTCCCCTATTTCTCATTTCTGCTGCCCTTTGTATCAGAACTCACTCTCTTTCCACCCTCTCCTTCCCTCATTTCCTGTGACACAACTGCAAGAATTTCATACAGGCTCAGCTGAGAACACCAACACTACATTTATAATTCTCCATTTTCTCCCTTCTTAAAGGAATTTAAGGTGCTTACTGCAAAAGCACAGAGGCCTGTAACAAATAGAAGGCATTAGAGCCACCTGGAAAAAGGACTTGATCCCTTACTATTTGGACATGCCTTTCATTCCACAGTTCTGTGATTTATTTGTGAGCAATGCTCGCATGCCCTTGTGGGTGCTGTGGGTGCCCCACACACATCCTCTCAGTATTTGTCTCTACGGGCTCCCAAAGCTGCTTCTGCAAGCACTTCCAGCTCTTTCCAGAAAGATCTTCTTCTGGTTCCTGGAGGATGGGTGGCCCAGCCACAGGGCAAATTGAAGAGTTAATGTCCCTAGACGCAGCTCTCAGCAGGCACAAGAGGAGTTGGCATATAAGTATCTGACTCCTCTGCCCCTTAGCTGGGATAACTCTGAGGTGTGTTCCACGCTATCTCTCACAGTTCTCCAGGAGCACTGGGTCCCAGTGATTATCTCCTTGATAATGCACACTTTATTGGCTCTTATCTCTTTGTTGTCTCACTTCCCCATTCCCTTACCAGAGTTTCCTGGGATCGTGTTCCAAATATTCTACTTGCATTCAAATCCTTATGTCAGGGTCTGCTCTGGGGGAACCAAATCAAGACAGACACTGAAGGGTATTAAGTCTACCAGGATTAATTAAAAAAACTCTCACTTTCAAATGTACTTGAATTGATATTGGTGTTATATCCCCATTATGGACCAAATTCAAGGGAATTCAGAGTATAATTTCTCTGTGTTAGTTTCGGTAAAGGGCATGAGATATTTTGGAGACAAAAAAACAAGACAATGTGAATGTGAATATTTCCAAGAATAATACCTTGAGTTTTTAGTGACATTTTCTCCCTTGTTTATAAGACGTATTCCTACAATATAAATGTACAGGAGGTTTTCTTTAAAAATTTTGACTTTCTTATGTAGTGCTTCTGTTGTTGACAGTAACTCCAACTGCCTCTTGTTTGGTACTGAGGTTCATACAACAGACTATGAGCCAAAGTTAGTGATTAACTGTTTTGAAAGAATCTCCCAAAATACACTTGTTTGTAATATGTCTTGCTTTTGTGTCTCAGGTGTAAAATAATTGGCATTTTATGCCCAATTTGCCTTTTGCAAGCGATATGTTAGGCGCAGTGGGACTTAAGTGCCTTTGTAGGACTCACATTCGGAGTAGTGGTTCCATGCATTGCCATAATCCCAGTCCACCTGGAGGATAGGCTTCATTTCCCATCTCTACTTTCATCCAGGTCACCATGAAAATGCCACATTTCCTTCTGGAGTAGACTGATTCCATTTTAAATACAACAATTCCTAAATTGTATATTATCCTCTCCCAGAGTAACATTCTCTGACAGTAACCTTAACTGTATTTTCCCTTTTGCAGATATATAATGACATCATTAAATAATTCCATGTAGTTGGAACAAGTTAACCTAACTCTGTTGCTTTCTTTTGATGGTATAATTTGGAGACCAAAGCAGCTTATTTTAACACACTTAGTTTGCTGTGCCTTTATTAAAGTACATATATTTATATTAAAAATAAATATATATTTGTAAATTTATTTTAAATTAGATAATATATACAATAGGTGCCCCAGTTATAAGCTTCATTCCTGAGCATTACCCTCGTCCTGGCGATGGGAATGAACTTCTGACTATGAACTGAAGGGTTGGCTGAGATCCCCTGGTCTCAAATACCCAAATCTGACTTGTGAAAAGTCCAGTGCTCTCCTCTGGGAGCTTCAATTGTCATGCTTGTGTCAGGCGTGGAATTCCTACTTCCTCCGAATCTCTGAATGTTAGTGGCTTGTCTGGCCCTTCTTCTTGGGCTGCTGCTGTTGTGCACTTAATTGACGTGATTCGGACGTGGGGCTCAGCTTCTGTTCTTGGTTCCAAGACTCCCCATGCCTCACCCAAATCACAGTTCCTTAAAACACTCCCTTTGTTGTGTGTAGTTGACTTTATTGAGGATTCAGGGCAATCGAGGATATTAACATTACAGAAACACAATCACTTTATATTAGCATTTTAGACATCCTTATACATAAACGTAATTTAGATAATCCCCTCCCCTGGGGTATTTCACTGTTCACACCTCCCTCCAAGGTGCTCTGTAATCACTCTGTTGATTGTTTCTGCTTCTCTTTTCCCTTCTCATCAATCTCAGCAAAACCAGCTCAAATTTACTTCATTTTATTTCATTAAGAAATTCAGCTGAGCTTTTGTTCTCTCTTTCTCTGTGGGTCCATCTTTTCACACCTGAATGGCCCATCAAGGGATTTTCTTAGGCAGAGACAGTTCTCCCTCCAAAAGGAATTCTGATGCTAGCTCTTAAGATAATTGATTTTCCTTTTACCCCGCTATATCATATTATTTCTAGAGCTTTGTCACTGGTCTTCTTACATCCTGCCTTGCTCCAAACCAGTCTCTGCATGTTTCTAAAATGTCAACTTGATCTTGTCACTGATCCTCTGTTGAAAACCTTCCTATTGTTCTCACTGCTCTATTGCTCAAAGCTTCTTCATGGTGCTGTCTGCGAGAGGGAAATAGCAGCCACAGCAGGAACTTCTTCCAGAACCATCTCCCTAAAGAACAAAAGCCTTAATCTGTGGTGAGGTAGCAACAAGTGGGGCCTTAGGGGTGGAACAAGTCTTGGAAACTCATTACAACTGAGGGAAGAGAACAGAAAGAAACCCCTCTACTTCTGGGGGAGGGGCATGCATGTAGCTGGGCCCAGCATATAGCTGGGGGAGGGGCAGGGGAAGAACGTGTAAAGCCCCCCACCCCAACCCAGGGAAACTGGCCTGCCTAGAACTGAGGATTAATCAGAGAGCATCAGACAATGCCCTCCCTCCTCCACCCCTCCTTACTAGGTTAACAAACATCAAGTCTTAATAACAGTGGAATAAACTTGGGAGAGCTGCAGGGGAGAGATTCTCTCTGGAGAGCAGCACAAAGGGAAGACCCAAAAACCAAGAGGGAAGTGGACTTTGAGGAAATAAGTTCTTCTCTTCAAACCTCAGTATGAAGAGAAGAAATAACTAGCAGAATTTGAAGCCTGAGGTATTAGAGTAACCATAGCAATAACAAACCTTGCACCCAGCCAACTCCTGAGTAGGTCACACAGACCTTTGACACTGAAAGCCCAGCAGAAGGAAAGATGTGCTCATCTGCAAGCATAAAATTTTTTTGCCTCAGTATTTACCGTTTGACACTAGATGAGCAGCTTTCTACAAAAATTATGAGACATACGCAAAGGCAAGTAAGACATACTCGGAAGAGACAAGGTAATCATCAGAACCAGACTCACATATGAGTGAGTCAGTGTGTGACTCAGCACACGGACAGTATGCTGTTGGCAAAAAGGCAAACACGTAGACCAGGGAACTAAATATGAAGCTCAGAGATGAACTCACATAAATAGTCAACAGATATCCTTCAACAGGAGAATGGATGAAGAAGCTGTAGTGTATCCATAAATTGGAATACTACTTAACAATAAAAAGGAACAAGCATGCAACAACATGCATGAATTTTAAACACCTTTTCTTAAATGAAAGAAGCTAGATATAGAAGTCTATATGTTGTATGATTCCATTTATATGACATTCTGGAAAAGGAAAAACTATAGAAATGGAAAGCAGATCAGTAGTGGAGGAGTGGGGGAAGGGTTCACTACAAAGGAGCAGCATGAGGAAATTTTGGAGGTGGTGTTCTGAATGGTGTTTTGATGGTAGATGTATGATTTGATGCATTTGTAAAAATCCATAGCACTGTACACTACAA
Source organism: Ceratotherium simum simum (assembly GCF_057802395.1). Classification (NCBI taxonomy): domain Eukaryota; kingdom Metazoa; phylum Chordata; class Mammalia; order Perissodactyla; family Rhinocerotidae; genus Ceratotherium; species Ceratotherium simum. The sequence goes on from NC_141904.1 coordinate 24,681,779, forward strand.
AGAATGAATTTTACCTATGCAAATTCAAAAAAATACCAGGATGTCAGTGGGAGCCGAGAAGGAATACAGACTATGACAAACAAGTGCATGATATAACTACTAAAAACAGTGAGGGAAAAAGGAGCTGACCCATGTAACTTTGGAAAACAGTATTTTAGCTAGATGTTGTAAGCTGAAAGACCCAAACAGTACACAAACTATTTACTCCAGTTGATAAATTTGTTTCTCACAGGGGTATGGGTTAGGATGTATACCAGGATTGAACAAAATAAATACATTTATTGTAGAAAACAAATGGTAGATTTCTCATTGCCAGAGAAAGAAGTTTGTAAGTAAGAAGGCGAAAGGCTAGAAAGAAGCTTGTGGTTCTAGATGAGATTCAGAGATGTCAGTATGAACTCATGTTTATTTTAGTATGTACACAGAAACAAAAATACATATAGATACATATATATGTGTGTGTATGTGTATTCATTGGTTAATATACATTCCTTGGGAGGGTCTAGTAGCAGTGACACCCTACTAGCAAGAAACACACTTAGCACCCACAACTTGGTTTCTAAACATCATTCTCCAATAAAAGGAATCAAGTCTCCCTGAAGAAAGAGCAGAGGCAGGGAAAAGAGAAGATCAGACCAGAGCATCTTGTGGTTTCAAAAAGTAAGAAAGTGAGAAAAAAAAGTCAAAAGGATACAAGAATCAGCAACCTTAAAGATCTCCCAATGACCAAAGCTATAATAATTCGAGCAACAAAAAAAATATAGTGTTGGATTATAGCCCAAAGGATAAAATGCATATTGATGAGTCCATGCTTGTATAAATAAATAAGATAGGACACTTCTTCCTTACAGAAAAATTCCAGTTAATAAATATAGTCAGAATGAGGAAAATAGAAAATTACCACTAGAACATTCTAGTAAAAAGTGCTGCAGGCAAGACATGCTGATGAATGCAAAAATTAGTGGGCAAAAGTTTAAGGAGAAACTTTTGCATCACCACATTACTTTTCTCCAAAATGTTTGTTAATTACTGTGCCAGTTGTAATCATATACCTATGAGTTCTTTGATATATCTCCCTCCAGGAAGTGGAGCTTATTTCTTCTCTCCTTGGACAGGGGCTAGACTTAGTGACTCGCTTCTAATCAGTAGAGTAGGGAAAGGGAAAAACAGCAACTATACAGTGGAGAAATCTGGCAGAAAACTATCTCAACCAAGTCATCATGGTTAACACCACCAATAACAAAGCATATTGACGTCACGTTACCTCCTGATCTGATGCACTGAGAAGGCACCTCACCTCTGTGATATTCTTCCCCAAAGTCCATAATTTCAGTCTAATTGTGAGAAAACGTCAAACTCAAATTTAATCTGCAAATTATCTGACCAGTATTTTTCAAAAGGTCAAACTCATGAGAGACAATGATAAACAGAGGAACTGTCACAGATTGGAGGAAACTAAGGAGACACAACTAAACACGATGTGAAACCCTGGATTGGACCTTGAAATAGAAGAAAGGATATTAGGGGAAAACTAGTGAAATCTGAATAAAGTCTGTAATGTAGTTAATGGTATTGTACCAATGTTAATTTCTTACGTTGGATCATTGGACCATGATTATGTAAGATGCTTAACATTAGGGGAAGTTGGGTGAAGGGTATATGGCAACTCTGCACCATCTTTGCAAATCTTCTGTAAACGTAAAATGATTTCAAAATAAACAGTTGTTTTTTAAAAAGGGAATATAACAGTTTTTGAAGTTTTGCACCTTTGATATCATCTAATTGTCAGCTCTTTGCTTCTTGGTCCTCAGAAAGATCTTCAAAATGGCTACAATGGGCTATTTTCTTTTTCCCAGAGAACATTGATGCTGCCCTTTGCATAATCTTAACAGCAATGGTAAAAATAACAGCAGTAGTTTACATTTATTGAGTGCTTACTACATACAAGGCCCTCTGCCGAATATTTTACGTAGACTTCCACCCATTTCATACTCATACCAGTCCAATAAGGACATTCTACCCAATTTTATAGATGTGGAAACTGAGGCAAAGAGAAGTTATGCCCAAGGCTATATGGTTAGTAGATGTTGAGCAACATAGGATTCAAACCACTTGAGTTGCTTGGCCTCACAACCAGTGCTAATTATGATAATAATTAGAGTAGTTAATATGTGCTATAGCACCAACTAATTTATTGAGTGCTATTTTGTTGAACTGCCTGTGAGGTAGTGATTTTTATTGTCTTCCTTTTATTGATGGGGAAACTGAACTCTGGGAAGCAAGCACCTTTCTAGGATCCAGATCCAGTGAGCATGAGACTTCCCTCTCCACTCCCATGTAGTTGGCCTCACTGTCTTTACAAAGATGTGTCTTTTCCTCCTGCCACTGCGAACTCAGGGGCTATACCATATACATTTTTTTAAAATGATAAAACTGTGTTCTGATGTTCACCCTGTTTTCAAATTGCTTTAAAATCAAAGTGATTTAAAATCATTCCTGGTAAGTGCCATGAGGCCCAGGATGCAGCTGTGGGAACACCACTGGGTCCCTGGATGTCACGTTAAGTGTCTCACATAATATTTCACATCATGACACCGTCTAAAAACTCCCCACCTACCAGCTTGTGTTGCAGGCAGTTTTTATCAATATAAACAGTTAGTACTCTTTATGTCACAGGGCCATCCTTTCAAAAACCAAACAACAAAGCCATCCAGCAGAGGAATTTTCTGCCTACATCCACACTCTGAAGTGAGCCCTGAGGTAAAAGCACCATCAAAGACTCTCTCAGAAAAAATAAATAAATAAACAAAGATACCATAAACAAGATAGGATGGCACAAGGACACATTAAAAGTGCTTTTTAGAGTTAACAAGCAGAGAAACTCCTGAGGTGGTAGGGGAAGGATCAGACTGCCTCTGCTGCAGGTTACCTTTCCAGCTTATTGCTTTCCAGAGATGAGTCCTTGAGCTGAACGCCAGGGAACCATTTTGCGCAGGAAGGGGATGTTATACTCACACTATGGCTGTCATTGATCTAGCTAAACATGCCTGGAGTCCCTCATCTTCATCTCAGTAGGGATGACTCTGCGGGAAAAGAGTTAGCCCATGGCCAAGTATAGAAAACAACGGTACCACGTAACTCGGCAACCAGGTACCATGAGGCCAGGAACACTGAGGGATGATGAAACCAGACCAGAAGGCAAAGCATCATGGGTATGGGAAACAGAACGTACTTGAAAGCAGAACAATTAGCTATTGTTCACAACCAAGACTGGGTGAGAGGCTTTTTCATTCCAATTTCTTATTTAATACCTCTCATTTATGAGTAGATAGGAGGGGAGTGTTTAGATGGAGGCAACCATATATAGCAGCAATATCTGTTTAGTCATTTAACAAATATTTACTAAACACTCACCATGTACTAGGCATTATGCCAGATGCAGGAGTAGAAAGAATTATAAGACACAGTCTCTGAATTTGAGGAACTTATAGTCTGGTGGGGAAGATGGATTTGAAAACAAATAATTGCAACTCAGTATGATATGTCCCAATATAAAGATGGGTACTGGCTTTTCTCAAGGATCCAAAGAGGGTGGGATTTCCTCTGGTGGGTGGAGGGGTTCCAAGATTTTCTATAAAGATTTTTTTCCATGGGAATAGAATAGTTATTAGTGTTAAACAATATAGATTCATATACATCTCCAAGGATGGTGCCATCTATTGTGAGACATAAAATTAATCTGAAATTCAATTAACGTCAATATCATCTTTACTGCTTATTTTTGGCTATGTAACATAATTAAGCCAGCTCTCTTGCACCATTAGCCTCCTAGACAGGAAAAAGCCCTCCTAATCTACCCCACTCCATTTTTCCAGGTTTATCCCCAAATTGCTCCATATGTTTGCACCTATGCTAAAGTGACCGTGTTCCTCAAATGTATTTCTTTGTGTCCTACCTCTGTGCTTTTGCATATACTAGTTCTTCTACCTGGATTGTCTTCATAAATGCCTAATAAAATCCAATCCATTCTTTTAAGGGTCCACCCAATATTGCCTCCTCTGAGAGCAGCCTGTTGGAAGTAAAGTCGTCCTCTCTGAATGTCTAGATTGCATTGCTTTTTTCTCCTTTATCTCACACACTTCTCTGGGTGGCAGTTATTTCTGCCTCTAAATTACAGATGATTGCAGATCAGGTCCCATGTGACTTTTTCAGGAGCCAGCACGGTAGCTGGGACATTGAATGGATTCAGCATATTTGGCAGAGAAATGTACTTGTGGAAAGAGATGATGAGAAGTGGCTAGAAAACTTGGACTTGCCCAACTGTAAGCAAGTCAAAAATGTTCCACAAAGAGACAAGATGTATTCCAGAATTACCTAGCAAAGAAAGGGGCATGAAGACATTAGTGTCTTCTCAAACATCTGGTGGGACCCAGTAAGGGTGGATTTCATGGGCATGAAAACTGTGCAGTCACACGCGACTACATGCTTGGTTTAATGCTCTGCTGTCACCATCTTGAAATTCTTAATAATTTTTGCATAAAGAGCCCTGCATTTCTACTTTCTTTGGGTCCTGCAGTTACGTAGCTAGTCTTGGATCCAGTTTAGGAAGTAGTTTCAAGATTCAGAAGAGTTAGTAAGAATTAATGCATACTGGCCCTTGTTTATAACCTAGAGACTAACAATTCAAAGTGCCATGATTGTCTGCATTATGTCCCTGCTGAGGTCACAAAGACGCTATTTCCTTTCTGCCCTGGGTCTTTTTTTCTTTTTCTTTTTTCAGGAACAATGTTGTGCCTCTAGTTAGCTGGGGGGAAATGGATGTAAGGTGGTGTATTAGTTTCCTAGGGCTGCTATAACAAACTGGGTGGCTTAAACAACAGAAATCTATTGTTTCACAGTTCTGGAGGCTAGAAGTCTGAGATAAAGGCAGGGCTGGTTCCTTCTGAGGGCTTTAAGAGAGAATTTGTTCCATGCCTTTCTCCTAGCTTCTAGTAGCCTTGGGGGTTCCTTGGCCTACAGATGGTGTTCTTCCTGTTTCTTTACACCTGTATGTGTCTGTTTCTGTGTCCGTATTTCCCCTTTTTATAAGGACAGCAGGCATAGTGGACAAGATCCCACTTTAATGACCTCACTTTGACTTGATTACCTCTGTAAAAACCCAATTTCCAAAAAGGTCATATTCTGAGATCCTGGGGGTTGGATTTATCATATCTTTTTTGGGGGGGGAGGGGACACAATTCAACCCATAACAGGCAGATCTCTGTCATACAGAATTATTATTATTTTTATATTAAATTCTCTTTTGAATAAGATTGAATTAAGTCCCGCATTTTTCTGTGGTATTATAAAGGAACTACGACTTCCCTACTCCTTTCCCTTAGAATTTTACTATTCAGAGGAAATTAAAATCACCTTTCTCTCATCACGTACAGGGGTGTCATTAGGATGTTTCCCCCACCATCACCCTCACCCTCATGCTAAGAGGTAACTTATACATCAGGTTGACTCCCTGGCTCATATGGTTTAGCTGCATAAGAGGCATGTCTTCTAGACGTGTAAGGGACCCTAAAGGTAACTTAATATGAAATCTTTATTTTACTAATGAAGAAATCCAAGTCCAAGAGGTTAAAATAATTTGCTGCAGAGCGCTCAGCTAATTAAGCTAGAAGTGGAGTCAAAACCATGTCACTTAACTCTGAATATAGGAGCTTTTTGGTACATCACAAATAAATGTTCTCAACTCTTGAGGTAGAAAAGTCCTCAGATACATGTCACTTGTATTCCCTCACCAATGCTTACAACAAAGCCGGACAGACCGTGGAAATGAATCAACCAGGTTGGGTGTCATTAAGCAGATTGGGAGTTGTGGCGAACTGAAGAACACAAGCACTTTCTATGAAAGGGGGGAAGGGAGCAACCATCTCTTAGCCCAGCTGCTCACTGTCTTGTGGAAGTATGTGCTCATTTTTCCAGTTCTTCTGTTATTTAAAGGAAACCTAAGAAACTGGATTTTACTTGGAATTTTGCAACTTTTAAGTGTGGGCAAAAAAAAAAAATCAAATTTTAAGAAGCACTGTACAAGCCAAATAAAATCTGCCAGGCGGCCTGGCCAATTGCAAGCCTCTGATTCATATCTTCTCCTCTCTTCATACTCATCAAATAATCCCTTTACTCCTTGGATGCTGCTAGATTTAAGAGCACAAAGGCATCCTCAGAAACAAATGGAATCATCTTTGGCAATACGTATTCAAGGCTTTCTGTTGGATTTCCTCAGGCTTTCTTTTAAGGCTTTCATACCCGGAGTGTATATGCCATTGTTAACTTTCAGCGTTGGTGTGTAACAGTAGCAAAGTGTGTATAATTAGTAATCATTGGGGCTACAGGCTTTGTGTTCGAATTTCGTAAAATTCAGAAAGGTTGTGTGAGAAGGACATAAATTTCTCAGTTTGGGTGATGGTTCAAGACTCCAACTTGGAGGCGGACTTCCAGTTCAAATGTTTTGGGGCATAGGTGCGGTCCAGTGCTTGGTGAGATACTGTTTGTACAAGTGGTTTATCATATAATAGTGTCAACACCAAGCTCAAACTTCATGTACTTATCTTCTCTTGATTCTCTGGGGCAAGGTGAAATTTTTGTTTTTTTAATCTGTCATTTTACTGACCAAACTGTGTGAATAAATCTGTTTATTCCTTTAAAGAGCAAGTCACTCATTCATCCCAGCACAAAAGCTGTCAGTTTCACATTCACTCAATGACCCCTTCCCTTGGATTTTCTACCTGTATAAAGCCATGCCTCCTTGGTCTGTCTGGTAGCGCTATTAAGGTGGCTTGGGGGCTGTTTTCCATTATGGAAAGAGTGACTTTCGACCTTTGAAGCACTTGATCTCAAGGTGGCATTTCTTAGACAACTTATAATTGATTCTTTTCCTTCCTTTCTTTTCCCCCTATTAGGCACGCTAGCACTCTGGTGGTGTTTTTCATTCTTCACGGTGCAGAAATTGTGTGGAAGACAATAGGCTTGTTTCTAATTTGGTGTTTCCGAAAGCTTGGCAAAATAGAAATAAGTCTGTATTCAAAAGTTGAAAAAGAGCATGTAAATAGCAATAACTGAAATTTGTGATTAAACAATTAACAAAAAAGAACCCTATGAAGTCATTAAAAGTACAAAGAGGGAGGCGCTTCCTGCTTTATCATTACTGGGTTTGAACTGTTATTATTTAACATTGATTGAGCACCAGCCATGTGGGAGCTGTTCTGTGAACGGCAGAGGAGTTGGAAATAGTCACTTCCCAGTGGTATTCCCATTGGCATTTCTTCCTAGCAAGAAAACCTGAAAAAGTTTTAGGTAGCTTTCTATAAAGATACAGAAACAAGGAAACAGTATCTAGTCAACATGATTATTGGAAACTATGGTAAAGAGAAAATGGGCTTTGGAGCAAAACAAACAAATAAAGTTGAGTTTAAATCTTGTCTTCTCTCCAGTTATCTCTGGGACCTTAAGCAAGTCATTTTATTTCTCTCAGCCTTAGTTTCTTCATCCATAAAATGGGAGCAATATAATATCTCTTACAAAGTTTTCATGGGAATTGATCATGATTCACATAAAGAATATTCTAAATACTAGAAAAGATAGCCATTTTATTATGATTATTGTAACTAACTGTCTTCATTTATAACCATCTCATTGTTTTATAATATTGATTAATTCTAAGGATATTTAAATATCATAAAGAATTTGAAAAAGAGGAATTTAAAGGGATCAGGGAGAAGTGTACCAATCAGTTAGGATTATGTTGTTTCATTTGGCTTTAAGCCAAGCAAATGTTCAGCTGCCAGTTAAAAATGTACCACCTGCCTTCACCCTCTCTTTAATATATTCTTTAAAGTAGTATGGTGGAAGATATCCAGCTATACTCAGCATGCCTTTTAATTTGCAGTTTTGAACCTCCAGATTCTACAAGGAATCTTAGTTTTGGACCTGTAAACAACGAAGACATTTTAAGGCTTACACTTACACTCAACATGTTTAAAGGGAACGCTACTATAGACAAATGCATTTGTGATATATTTTGCTTGGGATTTATCTCTGTTCATATAGAGTGATATTATTTTCCCTTATGAATAATAACAGATGCAAGTAGAAGATTATGTAAGAATGGCTTAGTAGAGATAAGGATCTTTTCACTTGTGAGCGATGAAACAAGTTAGAGGAGAGCAGGAAACAAAGCACTCTCTGACAGTAGGGAATATATTTGATGACCTTGTGCAAATATTATACACTTTTGCAAGTTCTTAATATTACAAGTATCGTTTTGTAGTGTGCACTTCTCTCTCAGCACATTTACTATTTTATTTTAATACACACGATTAACACTAGAAGTGGAGAGTGTTATGGATAAGAAATTATATAAACATGGAAGCTGTAGTGATCAGGACAAAGCTGAGGGAGCAGGTAGGCCAGGTACCCCGCAGAAGGGATCAAATGCCCCATTCCTGTCCAAGGAAGGCAGCAGGCAATACAGTGAGTTTAAACAGGCAAGAATATTGAATGTGGCCACTTCTTACAAATAAATAGCATTTGTAAAAAGAATGAAAAATGTCTGGCACATGGTAGACACTCAGTGGGTGGAAACTATTAGTCTCTTTTCTTTCAGGAAGTATGATATTATTGCTGGCTAGTGGAGTATTAGAGACTATTTATTGAGTACCTATTATGCACCACGAATATTCTGATGAAAATCCTTTTCACTTGCATCATAACACTTATAAAAAAATTCTTCCTGGGTACTCATTTTTCTTGGGTTCCTGTGATAGGCTTCTATAAAGCTGGCCACACTAAGGGAGATTTTCAGATCTCTCCTACGACATTCATCATTCGCCTCCGAGGGTCAAAAATCTAGCTGGGGCACGTCAGGTTATTGAAATAAGAAAACAAACAAACAAAAAAAACCCAAGAGCCTACCTCAAAACAAATATTAGTAATATGAGAGACCCTGAAGGACTTCAGATCTGAAATTTTCCACTATGGTCTTTGTATGTCCTTTCCCCTACAGCCGTTCCTTTCCACTCCTTCTTGCACACAATTTTAATCTCTAACTGTTCGTCTTCATCCTTCTTGATAATATCTAGACTGCCCAACAATGGTGTGTGGGCTGAGGAATCTGCATTTTAAACAAACTTCTAGGTGGTGCAGAGATTGCTGGTTCATAGACCACACTTAGAATAGAAGGAACCAGGAGATTCTGTTATTAGATCAATTCAAATCATGAGCTCTTAAGAGTGCACGGCTCAGAGGAATAATCAGTGGTTCTGGCAGATATTGAACCCGTTATTCGTAGCACGAACTATAACACAGTCATTTTAAATATATAGATGTAAAAGCGAAAAGTCCTTTTGAGTAGGTGAAAGCTTTAAATTGACCTATGTTTTGTTGACTTTCCTCAATCACTGTCCAAAATATAAGTTTAAGACAACAACAGTAACAACAAAATTTTATAACTCAGCCATCAGTTGTCACAAATAGATTTTCTATTCCAGGCTTATGAACCATATTGTTAATTGACAATTAAGAATGATGTGCATCTATTGGGCTAGTTTTAATTAATTCTTTCCCTTGGCTGATCAGTAAGTTTCAGGAGTGAGCACAAATGTTTATTTGGAGGCTGAAGAATGTGTTTGTAGGTCTAATGAAGAACTGGAAGGTCATCATGCCCAAAGGTTATTTGTGTCCATTTTGGGGAGAATTATAAAGGAGTGTATTATTGTGGGATGGATAATGGTGGGTTCCTTCTACACTTAGCAATTTCATAGCAAAGATACAGCTGTGTACTATGGGAAACCACCCAAACACTTGGCAGAACTAGACTATCAATTGTTCATTTCTAATTAAACTTGTTTATTTTTTTCTTGGTGCATCTACGGCCTTATTTAAGGTTTGACTTCTTTCTGTGATACAAAGAATGAATGCAGGCAAAATATAAAGTCTGCAAAGAAAGGCTATTTTTAATGTTCGAGATTAATTTTTTTTCTGAACCTTCTCCTTCCTTCTTTTCACCCATCCCCTTATATCAGACAACTATTGCCTTGTCTTCTCTCTCTTCTATCTTTTATGCAAGATTCTTAGGGAGTAACCTAATATCAGCTATTGGAAATATGAATGTAAATCAATGTTGCTTTTCCAAAGCATATTTACATTTAAAATGTTATTTTGATTTGAATTGGAAAATGATGCCCCAGTTATTGGAAAATTAGACATTAATGAACTGATAGGATCAGAGGAACATTGTAGAGCTTCTGGTTTGAGCACAAAGTGATAGCGGGGTGTGAATTTGTTTGAAGACTAAAATAGCCCTTCCAGTTGGCTTGCAAGTTCTTTGGGACTTAACTAACTTTATAATTAGCAGACAACTGATCAATACCATGTGTTCCAGTTTGCCAAAGACTCTTCTTCCCCTTTACCCAGAAAACGACTTAAACTTGAGAAGAATGATTCAGATTTCAAAACAAAGAGGGATCATACCACATTATACCTTGCAAAAATGCCTTCTAATTTTGCTACTTTCTCTCACTACATTTTATGTTTTGATATTTTATTAGAAAATAGTTGCAGGAGTAGGAAAAAAGACCAAAGAGAGAAAACCAAAGATATGGTAGTTTTTTGCTCATTCCTTTATTCTTTCAACAAATATTTATAGGGTATCTAGAACTAGACAGTTTGGGGCTACAAAAAATGATTTTTTCCCCTTTGAGGGGGAAAAAACTAATTTTTTAACTCATCTTAAAATAATAAAGTCCTCCTGAAAAAAAATGCCACAACGTCCCATTTGGACAAATATCTGGGCACCATGTTGCACAACCCCATAGGGTGACCTGTGCATGTAGCTGGTTCCCGCTGGAGTTGTGTAGTGCCCAACCTGCCAACCCTTGGAGGCAGCCCTGTGATACTTCAGGGGCAATGAAAATGAATGACTTTTTGTCTTTAAAATACCTCTCAAGGTATTTTTTCTCTTTTGTTAATATGATAGCCATATTCCATCTCACTCCTAAAATAAATTGACAAAAAATTCCAAATTAATCTAAGTGCTCTAAAATGATGTCTCTTAAAAGTTCATTTTTCATGGATTTTGCACTTCATATAGGGGAAATAGGTGAGACAATGAAGGGGGGTTTTGGAATAATTTCTAGTGACTCTGGATTCCCCTTATTATCGATTTTAGGGCTATTAACAAGGAGGTTTTATCTCCTTGATTGGATGGAACCTGTTCGACTCCTCCCTCCAGACAAAAATTTCTCTCTAGAGTCAAATGTTTGGCTTCTCTTTATGCAAACTTGATTTAAAAAATAAAAAAAAAACACAAATTGAGCCAATAAGGCAAAACGCTGAGTAGATTCTGTTCAGTCACAGAAAACCAAAATCGTCAATGCCTTTTCATTGTGCTTTTTTTTTATTTTAACAAAGCCACTCGCAACTAAAGGTGGGCTGTTTCCGTTGGGCCATTGCAGACACACAGCTATCAAAGGGTTTCCTGAGTAATTAGTAATGTGAACGCAGCCATCAGATTCTGAGATGTGTACGTATCTATCCAAGCAGAGGGGAAATCGTGTAATTAATTTTGAAGCTGTTATGATGTTTCAATTGATTTGGATCAGAAAAAGGAGAACAATTAAGAAGAATCAGAAAACAATATCCCTTTTAGTATTCTAAAGGGAAGAGAAAAATTAAATAGGAGTTTAATTGAAAAATTCTGATCTATATGAGAGAAATGGAATGCTGTGTGAAAGGAATCTTAACTTATTATGGGGCACTAATATTGGGCCAGCATCTTGGGCAATAAAAGTCTAAATTCTAACGACCACAGAGCCTTCAGTAGAGTGGTAAGGTCAGAAGCCAAAATATGAAAATTGTTTCAGGCACCCAATTAACGCAAAACTTATGCTTGAATAGCATCCTTCTGGAATTATTCCATTGGAAAAATATTATTTCATACTAATTCCTAATACAAAGTATGAAATATTGTCATCTTTTTAGTCATTCCATGACCTTTCTTGGGCTATTTTACTTTCTTCATGTGGCCCTTTAATTATGGAAATTGAGATAAACGTTTGTCTTCATAGCCTAGATCCTTCTGAAAACACTATAACATCTGTTTAACAGGAAAAACATATTGATATGTTTCCAGGCTAATGATATAGGGTAAAATTAAGGAAAAAAATTTAAAAATTTTCAAAATAACCTTGCACATAATAGCTAAGAATCCCATGGCAGAAGAAATTTCACTGTCTCTATATACATTTATCAATTACTCATTAATTAATTGATTTATTAAGTGTCCACTATGTCAATAACTTATTCCTCCTGCTGCTTCATCTAGTCTTACTAGAAAAAGTACAAGGGTTTCTTTGTGTCCACTGTACTCATAATTTCCTTGTGAGCACAGATTTTCAGGACAACCAACTGCAGTCTTAGAAATCCAAAAACCATGTCTCCTGGAACTCTACTTAAAGAATGGTGAGGGTAATATAGACAAGAGAATATATATTATATCAACCACAGGTTCTACTGCTTAACAGTTTGACTTAAATATAATGGCATGCCTATGAATTGTGGCAGAGTTTTTGCCTTAAAAAGAGACTAAAATTAGTATTCAGCACATTTGTTCAAACTGTATAATTCATTTTCTTCCGATAAAGATAGTTGCAAGACCTCAACTTTCCTCAAGAGCTTGTTTATTAGCATGATTCTTTACTAATCATCTAAGAAAAGTGGATTAAAAAAAAAGAAATGGACAAAAGGTCATGTGTTAAGTAGACAACCATTTCTGGTCTTTGGTTAGGTGAATTTATGGCCAGGAGGTAGAATTCTCCTTTCTTGTGAGTTTGGCGTTTTGGTTTTCTTAAATTTAAAGTATTCACTATATTGGGAAACAGCATTTCAGGCAAGCAAGATAAGATGAAGAGTCACTTCTACCCTCAAAATTTGACGTGCTAAGTTCAGTGCATAGGGCAAAGCAGTAGGGCCTGGTTAATGGTTGATATAGGGAACAACCTGTTAGAATATGCAAAGTGTGTCTATTTAGAATGTGTTAGATAAAAGATCCAGTCTTCTTCTATACTAAAGTATGCATAAACTTTATCTAACTGAGAATGCTGCCTGCTAGTGCATCTTTTCTCAGCTTTTTCCAACCTTCTTTTTTCTACCTCTAATGTCAAGAAGAAAAGTCAGTTAAGAACAGCTTGTGGTGTATTCTGGGGGGATTTCATGCACTTTCACAAACTCTAGCCAACATGGGCAAGCAAAAGGCACTCGGTATGTACAAGCAAGATTTGATTGACATACTTAGAGGAACTTGAACTGTTCTCATATTTTTATCCAACCCACTCATCAACCTTTTCTCCTTTCTGTCTCAGTATTATACTTTCCTGGCTACATCACGGAGAGATGATTTTTAAGGCCTTCCTGAAAGTGGAGTGTATTGTTGGGCAGCTGTCATTTATCCTGTAATCACATAAAACTTGCTCTTCAGACCCTTCATTCTCTGGAAAGTAGCTGTTCTGAGGATGTTTGCATTTCAACCTGGAGATAGTAAATCAAGGTGACATGGAGCCTAAATTGCAATCTTTTCCAAAAAACAGTACCATTTTGAGAAGGGCAAGTTTGGGCTTCCTCTAATTACATAATAAAAGAGACTCTGGGTAAAAGATGCTGGGAAACCCATGTTTCTTCCCTCCAATCATCCCTTGCTTTCCTGCCCCCTCTCTGAATAACCATGTGAATACACTGCACAGGCCTTCTTACCTGGTCGCTAAGGCCTCTGTCTCTTTGGCAACTAAACTTTTCAAAGATTACAGGGAAAATGTTTCCTTCAGCCCTGGAGCTGTTTAATGCTTTCAAATGTCAGAAGAAAAGATTCTACAGTCCCAGGGGTACTAGTGTGAATGGGGCAAAAGACAATATTTAAGAACATGTTTAGTCAATTCTTTACCAGGCAGCAATCTTCAAAACATGTGTGCAGATTTTAAAAATGAAAAATAATGTAAATAAATTGTGTAAAAGCTTTTGAACTTTAGCAGAGGGAGACTCCCCTCTTTGGCTCCCCCAAGAACATTGGGTACAGGACATCTTGCTTTCCTCTACCCTCCCGTTTTCAAGGCAATGGAAATTTGCTTTTACAATTGCTGGGGACAAAAAAGACAAAGGAAGTTGGATCATAAAAGCACTCTAACTGATTTTCATCTCAAGTGCAAAGGAAAAGCAGTTTTTAACATTTCCCTATTACCTATTAGATCTTTCCCATGAGCCTCTACATACCAAATACCAGTTTCTTGGAGTTATCTTTAATCTCTAATCCGGACATTGTATTTAAGTAAGTTGGTCTAATGGAGAAGATGTTTTTTCAAACTCTTCTTCAAACCCCAGACACCAAACCACTTTTTTCCCCCAACAGAACAGCTGGGTATAGGAGAGGGGCTTACTGTCATCTCATGGCAGTGAGGAAAATATTCTCGGGTCTTTGTGTAGTAATCTTAAGCTTTTTCTGGAATAGTGACCTCTGAGGTGTGGCTGGTCCATCCCTGCTGGCATCTCCTGCTGAAGGATGCACCTTATAGGCTTTGAGTTCTCCACTCTTTCTTGGTACAGCCGGCACATGATCCCCTTTGCTGTTTGGGATCATGTGGGCACTTCCTGGTGCTGTGGATACACCTGAGGGACAGCCACAGCTCCCCTATGTCAGCCCAAACCTGTTTTGCAGCCCCCTGCTGTACTTCCCTGGCCCTTTTTCTCCTGCCACGGTGACTCAGCCAGACCCTAAATTGACCCATGTTCCCCTCAGACCCATATAGACACATCTGGGTCCCATCCACACCTGTAAGAATCAAGCTTGAGTCTGGAGAACAAAACTCTGACCCTCCCTCTACTGAGACTATCCCATGCCACCAAGACCACTTTCACATGGCACCACAGACTGGTGAGGTAAAGTCTCATCCCAGAGACCCAAATGTGAATCAGGGTGAAGGCCGCCTATGTCTCTGTTCATCTCAACTTTGTTTATCCCACCATATTCCCCACACTCACTCACTCTTATGGATGGACAACCAGAGAACAATCCTCTAATCCCATGCTTCTTCTTCTTCTTGCTTCTCTACGTAATTCCCCCATGTCTTTGTGACACAGGATCTCTTTCATTTTCCCTTTTTATCTGTCTAGGCTTTTTCCTACCTTACACTTTTCTCCAACTACACTCTCATGCTTGGGTTTTAAGGTGGACAAATTGTGGGAGAGCTGAGAGGGGTGGTATAAAATGGAAATTTCCTGATCAAGCTAATAGATCAAGAGGTTTTTCAAATAGTATACATACT
Organism: Ceratotherium simum simum; assembly: GCF_057802395.1. Lineage (NCBI taxonomy): Eukaryota > Metazoa > Chordata > Mammalia > Perissodactyla > Rhinocerotidae > Ceratotherium > Ceratotherium simum. The sequence continues at coordinate 24,697,135 of NC_141904.1, forward strand.
GGCCATTGTGTGCAACCAAGATTATTACCTGAGAGCATCCTGGGAAAGGAAGCAGTGCAAGAGAGCAAGAGAGGGCTGAATGCCTTAAGCGGTGGTGGAGAAGCAGCATCATTAGTGGAGAAAGGGGTGAAGACAGCAGGGATAAATAGAGTTGGAGGTGGTCCACAGGCCGGTGAATGAGAAGAAGAGATTTTAGGGTTTCCTTGGGGCCATCTTGGAATATGCCAAGCAGAGAAGAAAGAATATGGGAAGGAAGATAAGGTCAGAGATGAGAGAAGCTGGATCACATATTAAGTTGGAAGGAAGAGGCTAGTACAGATCAGGAAGGGGCAACAAAGTCAGAAGGCAGGGTCTCTAAGAATAGCATAGGTAGTCAGATGGGGGTCAATGAGGTGAAGACATGAGGAGTGACATTCTTTAAAATTGGGTGTGTGGAGGCATTCCCTTAGTGTAAAACTTACTTAAGGAGGGTGACTCCTTAACAAAATTTGACTAGACATGCCAAACCCAAAAATATCCCACTTATAGGCAGGAGTGCTTAGAGTGTTTATTAAAAATGAGTTTTATTATCATTGTTATTTTTTGGTCTCAGTCTGGTCCCATGCAAGCAGGTCCATATTTGTCATCTCAACTTCAAAGTCCAACATTGGCAGATAAACCATCTTACTCATCATCAACAACATCAGAACATCATGATTAATACTTACTAGGCCCTTAGTATATATTTGCCAAATGAATGAATCGATGAATGAATGAATTACTCCACTGAGTTCTCAAGGAATAGCTATCTCTAGCCCAACTAAATTTATCCTTTAATATTATTCAAGTGTACACTCCAATTCATTTTCAGTTAAGAAAGGAGTTGATAAGTACCAAGTTGTTTAGGTAAATTAGTCACAGAAAAAAAAATCAAAAGACAGCAAGTATTCTAGAAGTGACTTGTTAAGACACCCCTGTGAGATTCTCTGTTACCTTGCCAGGAAAATAACAGCCCATCATCAATACAGGTAATTGCTGAAGCACATTGATAGGAAAGGCATCTTAATTAAAGATTCTATTGGAAACATATGTGAACCAATCCAATTTCTAGGCCACGGGGCACTAATAACCTTCCTATCTAATATGTTTCTTATTTTTATGAGCATTTATTGTTTGGAGCAATACTGTCTAATTGGACCAAGCACAGGGGAAAAGAACATTAATGCTATTTGCTCTGTGTTTGCTATAGCCTTTGAATGGGAATGTGACTGCAGAGCATAGGAGTATGTAAAGGCTCCATGCAATTTGTCTTCTAGAACGTCATAAACAAAGACAAGAAGTCTTGGCTAAGTCCACTGGATGTAGACCTGGGTGTTGTTAATATATTTGCTTTCAAATATTGGTGTTGACTCAGATTTCCCTTGTTACCCAAACTTCTCAGACTGAGTAGACTTTTTCTTAATGTCACTGAATCCCGTAAGAGAGTGAAAAGTACTGTGTCCATCAACCGGTGAACGAATAAAGAAAATGTGGTTTATATATATATAATAACATATATATATGTATGTGTGTGTATATATACCTATATGTATGTGTGTGTGTGTGTGTGTGTGTGTATATATATATGTATATAAGTTTTTTAGCCATAAAAAAAGAAGGAAATCCTGCCATTTGTGAAAACATGGATGGAACTTGAAAGCATTCTGCTAAGTGAAATAAGCCAGATAGAGAAAGACAAACACTGTATGATATCACTTATATGTGGAACTAGAAAAGCTTGAACTTATAGAAATAGGGGGTAGAATGGTGGTTGCCAGGGGTTGGGGGGTGGGGGAAATGGAGAGATGTTGGTCAGAGGGTAGAAACTCCCAGCTATAAGATGAATACTCTCTGGAGATCTAGTGTACAGCATTAGACTATGTTGATTATAATTAACAATACTGTATTATTTACTTGAAAGTTAAGAGAGTAGATTTT